>NW_007726267.1:562450-565676 GCF_000696425.1 Galeopterus variegatus | reverse complement strand
TACTCTTCATCCTATCTATTTGGAGTGGTCCCAAATTCCACAGGCTGTTCCACTGTGGGGAGGTGGAGCGGGAAGGGGAAAACACAGGAAGGTGATTGCTGCTGAACGTTCAGGGTGGGTAATATAACACTCAGTCGGTCACTGCTAATGTATTTAAACATTTCTGTATTGAGTCATTTATCTCTGGCATATTAGGAGGTTGTTCATGGTGTTAGAGAGGAGTGATTGCTGTTTCTGTGATTAAGTTGAAATGAACACAAACACATAGTTAACAAGACATGGTATTTATATGATGTTTGTAAGTCATGTAAATAGATTTTTCTTCCTTGAATGCTAACCAGAGGCACATGAATTATTTACGGTGTTTAAGTGACTGAATGATTGCTGATTCCTTAATTAGTAAAGGATTAGTGAAGAAGTTGATTCATATGAAGTATATTGTCATTTCTACTTTCTGTTAATCAGAATGGCCTAAATTAAAGGAAACTGAAAATATCCTCTGCAAGTTACGTTAGTAACATTCCCATTCATTCCCTGAAAGACACACAGATATGCATACACACGTATACTCATAAATATTCATTCATTCATTCACTCAATATTTATTGCAAGACATCTATGTACCAAGCTCTGTGTGCAAGGCTGAGGATACAATGGTAAGCAAAAATAGGTCCAGCCTCTTTTCTATACGGTTTATAAAATTTAGAGTGTATACTACTGTTAATAAAAAATTACCCAGGTGATTCTGTAATCACTGAGTCAAGTGCTCTGAAGGAAAAGAATAAGTTCCAGGAGAACATATAAGAACGTGATTTAACCCAGGAAGGTCAGGGTGGGCTTCCCTGCAGAAGCAGTGCTTGTACTGAGATCTGAAGGAAGACTAGGAATTAACTGGATAGAAGAGGGTGTATCATTGACGAATGTTTATAGTTGGTGAGTAGTTGTGTGTGTGTGCACATGTGTATGTGGTGTGAGTTTTCCAACGCTGAGGACTATATGTATGAAGGATCTGGATTGGGAGGGAAGACGAAAGTATCAAGGAATTTAAAAAAGTGACATGTGGCTTGACCACAGAGACAGGGTCAAGTGACCAAGCATTAATCTAGGAAAAGCGGGGCCCATTCAGGGCATTGGAAGCTGGGACAAGAAATACATACAATGGGGCAACTTTGAAGAAGTCTAAGCATGATCAAATATACTCCCTTTCTCCCAGCCCTAACACACATTATACATAAAATAAAAAGGAAACGTATGTCCAAAAGACATTGGGGCCTGTGTTATAAACGGTCTATTACAATTGTCCCATACTATTGTTCAGGATCCCGTGTACAACCATGGCAGACAGCTTCCAAAGAGAATTTTTAAAAATATAAAATTTATTTATTTTTTGTGATCTGCTCATCACAGAGTTCCTTCATTGAGCCCTTTATGAAACTGAGGCAGTGAAATGTATATGTTTACCCTGCAGACATCAGGAAAGTACTGATTCCCAGCTGGAACCATAAGGCTGTCCTAGCTCAGTGCCTGGGTTGGGCTTTCACTGTGTTTGCGGAGCTTCTAGAGCCTCTACTTATGGAGACAAATGGGAAAATCAATAAAAACTGGACGTGTTGCACACTGAGTTAGAACAATGCCAATTAATGTGGGCATTTCTGAGACCCCAAGAACAACATCTTTAGTGTAAGAGAGCCCACTGCGTGCTTACCCTGTTATTTGACTCCCAAAGAGTTTTGATGATTAAGAGGAGTTTCATGTGGCTACGGACTTGCAGAAACATTTGGCCTGAAAAGAAATCAGAGCCTCTCAATTGCTTTCACAAGAGTTGCCTACCACCTACATATGCACCCACCTCAGAAAAGGCAGCATGCCACATTCAAAGGAGGAAGCCTGATGTGATTGAGTCTCATGCTGTTTTATTTAGTCATCATAGCTCTATGACTTGAAAATGTTGACAGAGACATGCATCCACCAGTCACCATGGCAGGATTTGATAGCCCGCGGTACCACAGAAAGACACAACTTGGATCTAGAGAGTGAAGACTTTCCAAAACTCATGAATGAACCCTCTGTGAGCTCAGCCAAAACATTCATGTCAAAAAAAATGGAAATCCCAAATAAAACTCATTACAGGGCAAGCTCAGGAGGGCTGGCTGGCCAACAAATTCTGAACAAGGAGTTTGAAGAGAAAAGGAAAAAACCCATATGAAAATAATCTCTTCTGTTATAGCTTTTGAAATCAAGATAATAAAATATCAGCAGGTCTTTGAAGATGATAAGATAAAAGGAATTTTTCTTTGTAATTTGTAAAACAATAGTATCTGCCTTTAGCAACTAATCTCAAGAGAATCATTTTCATAGTCCAGAGTGGAAGAACACTTAACTTGGGAATTGCTCTTTATAAATATTAATCAGTTGGTCCACAATAGTCTGTAAGATATGAAAGCTATTTTAACCCAAGTGGGCAAGTCAGTTGATAGTTGTAAATGTCTGTGTACCTAGTTCTGTGCTAGGAGCAATGGCGCGCGTGTGTGTGTGTGTGTGTTGGGGGGTGGAGAATGTGTGCATTTATTCAGTTGCAGGAAAAGACCCTTTTTTTTGTTTTCTGACCATGGGCGGTGGAGAATGTGTGCATTTATTCAGTTGCAGGAAAAGACCCTTTTTTTTGTTTTCTGACCAGTTATTTTTTTTGACTGAATGGACGAAACTGACTGTTGTGGTGTCATGGCAACCTAGCCATGGAAACCTTATAGAAATATCAGGAGATTAAGAGAGGGAGTGTTGAAGAAAGCATCATAGAAAGACTGCTACCAATTATTTCCCATAGATAATATAAAAATAACCCTTTATCTTCCTGTTTTCAGTGAGAGAATCTCTATTTGGAAAATCATGATGCCATTCTGCAGCTTTTCTGTACGAATAACTAATAAACAACTTGGAAACACTCATTCATCTTAAATTGAATTGAATCAGACGTTCAGTTTGGAGGGCTGAGGAAATGAAGCTCACATTTGTATCTAATACATTCCCCAGCCTCCACATCTAGTTCATGAGCAAGTTCCATTGATTTTATGTCATAAATATATCGGAATCCACTTTTCTCCACTTCTACCTCCAAGCTGCCACCTTTATCACCTTTATATGCTTTCATGGCACTCTATGTATGCTTTTTTGTCACAGCACTCAGAACACTTTATGTCCATTTGTGTGATTACTTCATTCATTTGTT
>NW_007726267.1:560156-561825 GCF_000696425.1 Galeopterus variegatus | reverse complement strand
TAGCACTTATAATTTGTGCTATGGTTATAGACAGTGCCTACTGTTTAGTTGGGAAGACAGACATTCAGTCCCTTATCCCCTCAGCATCCAGCATGAGCAAAACACGGATCAGACCGGGTCTGTCTCTGCCAACCTCTCTAACCCCTTCATTTTCACCATCCGCAATGCACGGGCTGCATTTTGTTTTGTACCAACATTATTCTTAAGTTTACTCCAGTTTTTAACAGATTAATTTCCTTTTGATTATCAAACCATCCCCTGGGAAACTGCTAAAGAAGTTATTTGACCTCTCTGAACTTCTCATCTGTGTAATGGGGAGGGTCATATTTTACGTCATACATTTGCTTTGGAGATTAAATGAACTAAAGGGGACAAAACCTGCCACAAAATAAATGTTTAATTAAGTGTTTTTCCCTTTGAGCAAATGACACAGCACTCATCCTTTCTCGCTATAAATGAATGAACTTACTGACATGGGAATAAGAGAATGTCATTGAAATAAAAATAAGATAATTGTTTATTTCACAGCAAGGTGATGGTTGGGGCAAGGAGGCATCTGCAGCCCTGGTCACTGGTAACCTGTCCTAGTGGCTGAGCTGACAGCAAGCGTTGCTTGAAGCAGGTATTTTTTTGCGCAGTTAACCTTCTCTGGGCCGGTGATTATGCAACATGTTTGTTCCCTGAGTACACATTGTTCTCACACAGCCTGCACGGTCACTAAAAGACCTCTCTACTTTAGAATCTTCCTATTCGTAAATGCGGGGCAATGTCACTGAAAAGGCTTACAGTCTGGGCAGAGGAGCTGAACAAATCCTGAGGAGAAGATGCATCTCCTCCTTGTGCGGCACTTTCCCAGGAAAAGGTGTCTTTATGTATCAGAGCCCCACCTGAATGCAGCTAGTGTCCTCGGTCACCCTTCAACTGCTTCGCTCCTACAAACCTGCTCTTTAATTGCTTTTATAACTTCATTGACTTTTTCTGATCATAAAAGTAAAATAAAATCGGGGGGGGGAGAGAGAGAGAGAATACAGAATATATAGCAAGAATAAAGAATAAAATAAAGATTTCTAGTTACTCTACGCTCTTCCTACCTCCAAATAACACTATAACTTTGACTGACATTTGATTATTAGCCTCCCAGATTTTTTTCCTCTCTCTATATAGACATATTAAGAGTGTGGATGGTGGAATAAGACTGTTTGGCTTAAATACCAGCTGTGTCACTTATTGGCTATGTGAAATTACTTTTAGCTTCCCTCCCTCAGTTTCCTCATCTATAGAATAGAAATATTCCTGGAGAATTGTGAGGGTCAATGACATAATACATATAAAATGCTTAATGGTTATAACAGTGCCCAGCACATAGTAGGTGCTCAATAAATGCTATCTAGGTGTATAGTTATGTATAAAAATTGAATTGGAAACACTTAACTGTGTGACTTCAGAAAGAGAAGAAAGGTTCCTGTTCACAGCTAATTCCCCAGAGCACATGGTAGGTACTCAATAAATATTTGTTATATGAATGTGAGGGTAACCGATAAATGAATTGATAAAAAAAAAATGAGTGGATAAATGGTGAGAATGGGTCACTGAAGCATAAATGCAGAAGGACCTAGTGGAAAATTTCTGGCTGAGGAGAATCTTTGGGTCTTGGTGTTTTTTCTAGAAA
>NW_007726267.1:556503-559453 GCF_000696425.1 Galeopterus variegatus | reverse complement strand
AAATATATTGGTAAGGCTGGCTTGAGGCAGGCACTTGAGGCCTTCTTGGTGAGAAGAATAGAAACTCATGGAATTATTCTGGAATGCATTGGAAGGGAGGAAATGGAACCATTCAGCCAGCTTGGTAACTGATGGTGGAGCTCTGGGGCCACCTTTGTTTTCGAGTCTCCTGCTGCTTGAACACTGTGCTCACCATTCTGAGGGGAGCTGAAGTCTTCATTCCTGAGTCTGTCTCCTACTTCTCCATGCACTTAGAAAGTGGCTCCTGATCTGCAAACTCTGTAACCCTCCCCTGACTTCAGGAACTTCACTGTCTCCTGCTTACTTGGGTTTATTCACAGTCTTGAAGAAATGACAGAAATGAGTTACTCACCAGGAGGTCTCTGAAAATTCTCTGCAGACCTTGAAGCAAAATGTCCCAACTTATCCTTCAACCCAGACCTGGGAAACATTTCTAGTTGATAAGCAAGTCTAAGTTCGCAGTGCTTTGGGATGAATCAAACGATAGTCTTTTTGGTCATGGAGTTCTTGAAGAGAACAGTTTCAGGGGTGCTGGGAGAGGAGGCGGGAAGGGATGTGTGTGCTGGAGGCTCATGGCAGATGGGCTGAGGGCTGGTCTGGGGCCTGGCACCACACGGGGTGGTTTTCCACCCTCGTTGCATGTCATTACATCACTCTTTTCCAGTTACAAGAAATCCAGTGAGTACCGGCCTCAGTATTTCCTGAGATCCAAGCCAAACAAACCCACCTCTCCTCAGTCCTGGAGGCTGATGACCTGTGAAGGAAAAGCCCATTCACAGCATCCTTCTGTTGGGCCTGAAATGCTGAGGATGAATGTGCTGGGCAGGCGGGCAGTGGGCAGCTTTCCCAGCACATATATATCTGGATATCAGGGACACACTACTGTCTTTTTTGTGCTTTTCTCAATAAACATTATTTGAATTTCATTCTTCCACTTGACAGACTAGCTGGGCTGGAATCCCTGCTCTGCTACTTTCTAGCTGTTTGAGCTCAGGCAAGTTCCTTGGGCTTGCAAGCCTCAGATCTTTCACCTGTGGAATGGGGATCATCATAAAACCAATCTTCATGGGACACTTGAGAATGAAATGATAGTGTCCACGATGTAAAATGTGTAGCCCAGGGCTTGGTGCATAGCACACACTCGATAGATGTTTTCTATTATTGTTATCACCAATGAAGATGTCAGTCTGTATTATTTAGGGCTTTTACTACTACTTCTCCCTCAAATACCATACTTTTTTTTTTTAGGTAAAAATTGTTTTGAGGTAAAAAAATTCACAGTGAAAGGGGCAGAAACTGTGAGAGTAGCTCGATGAATGTGTTCAGAGTGAGAGCCCCTGTTACCACTGCCTACATCAAGATAGGTGGCATCAGCAGCTCCCAGAAGGCCCCTCGTGCCCCTTCACACTCACCATTCTGACTTCTGTCACTGCAGATTAGTTTTTTTTTAAATGTAAAATCTTTGTCCTAACCACTACCCAAACAAAGATATAGAACACTTTCAGCAACCCAGATAGATCCCTACCCCACCCAAATAGAACTGCTCTTTTGATTTCTATTATAATAAATTTTGTTTTTGAATTTCTGTAAATGGAATTATACAGATCATATAGCGTGTGCTCTCTTTGTGTCTGGCTTCTTTTACTCAACCACATGTAGATCCCTACCCCACCCAAATAGAACTGCTCTTTTGATTTCTATTATAATAAATTTTGTTTTTGAATTTCTGTAAATGGGATTATACAGATCATATAGCGTGTGCTCTCTTTGTGTCTGGCTTCTTTTACTCAACCACATGTTGAGATTCATCCGTGTTGCTGTCTGGAGCAGACATTCATTTCTTCTCATAGATGTATAGTATTGCATTGTATAAGTATTCCACAACATATGAGGGTACTTCAAAAAGTCTGTGGGAAAATATAAGTAAAAGGTAATATGAAATTTTCTATGAACTTTTGAAGGCCCCTTGTATTTGTCCATTTTATGGTTGATGAATATTTGTGTTGTTCCCAGACTTTTACTATTACAAATAATGCTGCTATGAACATTCTTGTACATGTCTTTTGGTGCATATATATGCATATTTCTGTTTTTCATATATTTAAGAGTAAAACTGACTATATCATAAGGTACAAATGTATTGTTTTAATAGATAATGCCAGACAGTTTAAACATTATACCAATTTACCTGTCAGCAGTATATGAAAGTTCCAGTTGCTCTACCTTCTCACCAACATTTGTGATTCCAAGTTCCTTTTTAAAAATTTAGCTATTCTGCACTCCCATTTTTATTGCAGCTCTAATTACAGTAGCCAAGATATGGAACCAATGTGAATGTCCTTCAATGGATGACTGGATAAGGAAAATGTGGAATATATACACAATGAAATACCACTCAACCATAAAAAAGAATGAAATTCTGCCATTCACAGCAACATGGATAAACTTGGAGAAAATCAGATTAAGTTAAGTAAACAAGGCAGAGAAAGAGACATACTGCATGTCATCACTAATAAGTGGGAGCTAAAAAAGAAAGAAAGAAAGGAAAGAACAAATACAATAATATGTTGAACTTTCAGAAGGAGAAAACAAAACCGTAGTTATTAGAGATGGGAAAGGGGGAGGGGGAGTGGGGTTAGGGAGAAATTGGTTAATGGACACAAAGAATAAGTGTGCTTTATAATGATGAATATGCCAACTATCCTGATTTGATCATCACATGTTGTACACAAGTACTGATAGTTAACTCTGTACCCCATAGATACGTATACTCAGTTATGTTTCAGTAAAATAAATAAATAAGTAATTTAACTATTCTGGGGGATGTGTGGCATTATCTCATTGTAGTTTTTATTTGCATTTCCCCCATGAGTAAGATGTTGAGCTTTTATACTGGCCATTTTCATATCCTCTTTTGTGAAGTGCCTGC
>NW_007726267.1:539825-555926 GCF_000696425.1 Galeopterus variegatus | reverse complement strand
TCCTTAGCCAGGGTCTCCATGAACTGAACCAACAATAATTGAATAGGCAGATGAGTCTACCCATTTGAACTACGTGCCTGTTCATTACCAAGTAGCCTGTTCATTCTTTTTTTTTTTTTTTGTACCTGAGTCTCTGCAGTACCTAGTGTATTTATCCATGTGTAACAAGCAGTGTTAGCAACTGTACAGACATCTCCCTTTTTAGGTAGCAGGAAATCTAGCATCCCATGACTTAAAGCAGGGAGTGACAATTTGCAAGTTACCCACAGAAGCTACTTATTTTGAAATTTTAACTATAGCATCATCCTGTGAATTGAAAGAGGAAGGCATAAGTAAGAAAAAATTAAGAGTGGTAAGAGTCTCATTATAATAGGAAGTCTGTTCTGAAGATTGTGGGAAAAAGGCTGTCCACAGCATGAAACCACAACTTCTCATCGTGGTTTGCAGCCCTTACAGCATCAGACATTTTTGGTGAACTCTCAGTGTGGCCCATACATCAGGCATGGAACTTGTCCCTTGAAATTTACATTGAGTGGTCCAGCTTCAGCTTATAGGTCTTCAGGAACAGAGTAGTTCTCATTCTTAGGGAGTTGTAGCTGGATATTAGAGAAAACTAAGAATCCCACCCAGTGAATAGTTCCCCAGTTCTGGAGGGATTAGGTAGAAAGGAAAAGCAAAGGTTTCAATTTCTGTTTATAAAAGTATGCCTTACCATATTGCTTTAAGCTATAGATAACTTTAAAAATTTTTCTTAAATCCTTTTCTTCCAGCTTGCCAGGGCCTGGTCTCTTCCATCTGCAGCTTCCAGAAGAGCAGGGTGGCTTTGGTATCCTGCTCACAATGCAATGATTATAGGGGCCAAGGGGAAACTTCCCCTTCAATCCCCTGAAGTTGCTCTGAAAATAAACAGAGACCAACATGAAGAAGAGCCATAAAAATTTTATTATTTTAATGTGCTGGGAGGGGGCAATGCATGAGGGAATCACCTTAAATTTTAATATAGTCCTGTTTATTAATCTTTTTCTTGTGGTTTGTGGTTGGTGCTTTTAAATGTCCTGTTTCAGAAATCATTGTTCATCTCAATGTGATTAGAATATTTTTCTATGTTGTCTTTTTAAAGATTATTGTTTTTCTTTTCACATATAAAATTAACTTCTGTGAATGGCAAGAGGTAGAAAATTTCTAAGCAGCAAAGCATTAAGGAAGCTGCATGGCTACTTGTAACAGCCTATGCTGAGTTATGGCAGAAAAGGCATGATGTAAAGCCAGAATTTAAAAGGTAAGCAGAGTGTAAAGATTTGGAAAATTTACAGCCTGGCCATGTGGTAGAGAAGAAAAGAGCAGGAGAAAAATGCAGTGGTGCAGCAGATAGACTGATTGCTAAAGACATTATCATGACTGTGAGGCCAGGTGTTAATGGCCAACACAATGGGAGAAAGGCCCTGTGGCATTTCAGAAGTCTGGAAGGGTGCTCCTTCCATCACAGACCTGGAGGCCTAGAAGGACTGAGTTGTTCCAGAGGACAGATCTGGTGCACACCTGCCCTTGGGAACTTGCTCCCTGCATCCCAGCCAGCCTCAAATTGCCCCAAGTATGGTTTGTGTAGCAGCTCTGGAGAGCACAAGCTGGAAACCTTGGTGGCATCCATGTGGTGTTAAGTCTGCTGACTGACAGAACATGAAAGCAGTGGAGGTGTGGTAGCTTCCACCCAGATTTCAGAGGATGCACGGAAAAGCCTGGGGGCCTAGGCAGAGACCTGCTGCAGGAGTGGAGCCACCACAGAGGCCATCTACTAGAGGAATGCTGAGGAGAAAAGTGGGGTTGGTGCCCTCCCAGAGAGCCCCCACCTGGGAAAAGTCTAGTAGAGCCAAGGCAGCAGGGCTGCTGCCATGACCCCAGAACGGTAAGGCCACTGGCAATGTGCCACACCAGCCTGGAAAAGCTGCAGGCACCAATGCAACCTAGTGGGCTGCTCCTGGCAGAGCTGTGGGGGCAGGGTTGCCTGAGGCTTTGGGAGCCCATATGCAGGACATGGAGTCAAAGAAGATTATTTTGGAATAATCTTGGCTTATACCTATTTTGGCTTATACCTCCCTTTTGGAATTGGAATGTATACCCAATGTCTGTTCCACTATTTTATCTTGGAAGTTGTTTTTGATTTTCACAGGTTTGCAGCTGGAAGTAATTTTGCCTTTGGACTCAGATGAGACTTAGAACTTTTAAGTTGGTGCTGGAACAAGCTAAGATTTTTGGGACTGTTGAGATGGAATGATTGTATTTTATATGTGAGAGTGACATGAGTTTTGGGGGCCAGGTGTGGAAAGATAGAGTTTGGACATGTTATTCCCCCCAAACTCATGTGGAAATCTGATCCCCAATGTGGCAGTGTTGGGAGCGGTTTGGGTCATGGAGGCAGATCCCTCATGAATGGATTAATGCTTTCCCTGGGGGGTGGGGGTTGTGAGTGCATTCTTGCTCTATTGGTTCCCTCTAGAGCTGGTTATTTAAAAGAGCCTGGCACCTCCCCTCTCTCTCTTGCTTCCTCTCACTATATGATCTGCTTTCACCTGCCAGCTGCCTGCTGCTTTCCACCATGAGAAGCAGCCTGAGGCCCACACCAGATGCAGCTATCTCAGAATTGTAAGCCAAATAAATCTCTGTTCTTTATAAATTAAAACAAAACAAAACAAAACAAATCCCACACCAAATAGCAAAGACAAACAATTAAAGGAAAAGAAAGGAGCAAAAGATATGTAAAAGAAGCATAAAAACATCAATAAAATGGCAGGTATGAGGCAATATCTTTCAATAATAACCCTGAATGTAAACCCTGACTAAATTCCCCACGTAAAAGATATAGACTGGGCTGAATGGATTAAAAAACTACAACCAACTATATGCTGCCTGTAAGAAACTCATATCATCAATAAAGTTGTACACAGATTAGTAGTGACATGATAGAAAATGATATTCCATGCAAATGGAAACTGAAAATGAGCAGGAGCTGCCATACTTACATCGGATAAAATAGACTTTAAACCAAGAACTATAAAAAGAAATAAAGAAGGCCATTATATAACGATATAAAGATCAATGCAGCAAGAAGATATACCAATCATAAATATATCGGCACCCAATGTCAGAGCACCCAGATATATAAAGCAATAGTTATTAGATCTAAATGGAGAGACTGACCCCAACATAATAATAATTGGGGTATTTAACACACCTCTCTCAGCATTGGACAGATAATCTGGAAAAAATTTGGCAGGGAAATATTAGATTTAAAAGGCACCTTACACCAAATGGAGTTGGCAGACATTTACAGAACATTTCATCTAACAACTGCAGAATATACATTGTTCTCATCAACACATTGATCATTCTCTAGGATAGACCATATGTTAGGCCACAAATTAAGTCTCAACAAATTTTTAAAAAATGAAACCATATCAAGTGTATTTTTAGACCTCAATGGAATACAATTAGAAATTAAAAACAACTAAAACTTAGGAAATTATACAAATACATGGGAATTAAACAGTATGCTCCTGAACAACCAAAGGGTCAAAGAAGAAATTAAGCAGGAAGTCAAAATATTCTTTGAAATAAATGAAAATACGAGCACAACAAACCTAAACCTATGGGATACTGCAAAAGTACTAAGAGGGAAGATTATTGCAATAAGTACTTACATCAAAAAAGTTGAAAGATTCCAGATAAACAACCTAATGTTAGACCTCAAGGATCTATAAAAGCAAGAACAACCAAACCTCAAAATTAGTAGACAGAAATAAATAATAAAGATCAGAGCAAAACTATATGAAATAGAGACCAAAAAATGGATACAAAAGATCGATGAAACAGAAAGTTCCTTTTTTTTGAGAAGATAAATAAAATTGACAAACCATTAACTAGAATAACCAAGAAAAGAAAAGACTCAAATATCAAAAATAAGAAATGAAAATGGAGAGATTACAACTAATTCCACAGGATTACAAACTCATTAGAGACTACTGTAAACAACTATACACCAACAAATTTGAAAATCTAGAGGAAATGGATGAATTTCTGGACACACACACCCTACCAAGACTGAAACAAGAAAAATTAGGAAACCAGAACAGACCAATAATGAGTAATGAGATTGAATCAGTAATTAACAGTCTCCTAGCAAAGGAAAGCTCAGAACTGAGCTTTTACCAAACTTTTAAAGAAGATTTGATATCAATTTTTCTCAAACTACTCCAAAAAATAGGAGAGGTATTCTCCCAAACTCATTGTGTAAGGCCAGCATCACCCTGATAGTAAAACCAGAGAAAGACACAATGAAAAAAGAAAACTATAAGTCAATATCCTTGATGAACTTAGATGTAAGAATTCTCAGCAAAGTGCTAGCAATCAGAATCCAACAATATATCACAAAGATTATACACCATGATCAAGTGGGATTCATCCCAGGGATGCAAGGATGGTTCAACATACACAGAACAATAAATGTGATATGCCACATCAACAAAATGAAAGATAAAAACCATATGATCATCTCAAAAATGCAGAAAAAGCATTTGATAAAATTCAACATCCCTTTATGATGAAAAACTCTCAACAAATTAGGTGGAGAGGGAAAGCATCTCAACACAGTAAAAGCCATACATGACAGTCTCACAGCTAACATCATCCTGAACAGGGAAAAGTTGAAACTTTTTTCCTAAGAATGGGAACAAGGCAAGTATACCTACTCTCACCACAGCTATTTAACATAGTACTGGAAGTTCTAGCCAGAGCAATTAGGCAAGAAAATGGAATAAAGGGTATCCAAATTGGAAAAGAGGAAGTCAAACTAATCCTGTTTGCAGATGACACAATCTTATATATAGAAAACCCTAAAGACTTTACTGAAAAACTATTAGAGCTGATGAACAAATTCAGTAAAGTTGCAGTATATAAAATCAGCATATAAAAGTTACAAGCATTTTATACATCAACAGTGAACTGGCAGTAAAAGAAATCAAGTAAGTAATGCCACTTACAATAGTTACCAAAAAACCCCCAAAACAAACAAACAAACAAACAAAAAACCTAGGAATAAATCTAAACAAGCAGGTGAAAGATCTCTACAATAAAAACTGCAAAACACTGATGAAAGAAATTAAAGAGGACACACAAAAATGGAAAGGCATACCATACTGATGGATTGGTACGATTAATGTTGTGAAAATGTCCATACTATCCAAAGCAATCTACAGGTTCATTGCAATCCCTATCAAATTAACAATGAAATTCTTCAAAGAAATAGAAAAAGCAACCCTAACATTCATATGGAACAACAAAAGATCCCAAGTAGCCAAAATAATCCTGAGCAAAAAGAGTAAAGCAGGAAGCATTACATTACCTGACTCCAAATTATAATACAAAGCCATAGTAACCAAAACAGCATGGTACTGCCATAAAAACAGACACCTGGACCAATGGAACAGCATAGAAAGCTCAGAAATAAACCTGCATACTTACAGCCAAATTGATCTTCAATAAAGGCTCTAAATACATACATTGGGGAAAGGACACCCTCTTCAATAAATGGTGCTGGGAAAACTGGATATCCATGTACAGAAGAATGAAACTAGACTCCTATCTCTCCTATATACCAAAATCAACTAAAAATGGATCAGAGACTTAAACATAAGACCTGAAATTCTAAAACTTCTAGAAGAAAACACAGAGGAAATATTCAGGGGCAGAGTACCAGACAAGGATTTTATGAGTAAGACCTCAAAAGTACAAGCAACAAAAGTAAAAATAAGTGAGTGGGATTACATCAAACTAAAAAGCTTCTGCACAAGCAAAAGAAACAATCAACAGAGCAAAAAGAAAACCTACAGAATGGGAGAAAATATTTGCAAACTATGTATCCAAAAGCCTCTAATTTCCAGAATATACAAGGAACTCAAACAACACAATAGTAAAAAACCAATAACCTAATTAAAAAATGAGCAAGGGAACTCAATAGACATGTCTCAAGAGAACACATACAAATGGCCAACAGGAGTATGAAAAAAATGCTCAACATTACTAACAAGGGAAATGCAAATCAGAACCACACTGAGATACCATCTCACCCCAATTAGACTGGTTATTACCAAAAAGACAGAATATAACAAATGCTGGTGAGGTTGCAGAGAATGGAGATCACATACATTGTTGGTGAGATTGTAAATTAGTACAGCCATTATGGAAAACAATATGGAGGTTTCTCAAACCACTACAGATAGAACTACAATATGACCGACCAGTCTCATTACTGGGTGTATACTCAAAGGAATGGAAAGCATCAGTTGAAGGAATACCTGCACCTCCATCCTCATTGTAGCACTGTTTACAATAGCCAAAATATGGAACCAAACTAAATGTTCATTGACAGATGATTGGATAAAGAAAATGTGGCACATAAACCCAATGGAATACTACTTAGCCATAAAAAAGAATGAAATACTGACATTTGCAGCAACATGGATGAGTTTAGAGAAAATTATATTAAGTGAAATAAGCCAGGCACAGAAAGAAAAATACCACATGTTCTCACTCATATATGGGAGTGAAAAAAAAGAGAGAGAGAGAGAGAGAGAGAGAGAGCAAAATGAAACAAGCAAACAAAAGTAAATAAATAAATAGTGTTCTCACTCATATATGGGAGCGAAAAAAAAGAGAGAGAGAGAGAGAGAGAGAGCAAAATGAAACAAGCAAACAAAAGTAAATAAATAAATAATAAGTTGAACTGTTAGGAGACAGAAGAACTACGGTTACTAGAGGCAGGAAAGGGAAGTGGAGAGGAGGGATAGTGAAAGGCTGATTAGTGGACACAAAGGGAGATAGGGAAAATAAGTCCTAATGGTGTACAGCCGACCTGGAATTCTATAATCAGTAAAGTTTTACTGCATGTAACCAAACATTGAGAAGAAAGGAGCTCAAATGTGCACATCACAAAGAAATGTTTAACTTTTACAGTGATGAATAGGCTAATTACCCTGAATACATTTACATGTATTGAAATAGATGTGAACGGGCTGGCCCGGTGGCTCACTGGATAGTGCGCCGCTTGGGAAGCGCGGCGGCGCTCCCGCCCGAGGGTTCGGATCCCACATACAGACTGGTTCCCGCTCACTGGCTGAGCGAGGCACGGGAGCAACACCGAGCGCTGCGATCCCGTTGCCGGTCCCCGGTCCGGTACGGGGGCAACACTGAGGGTTGCAATCCGTTGCCGGACACGGAAAAAGACAAAAGACCAAAAAAAAAAAAAAAAAAAAAGAAATAGATGTGAATAGAGATGAATAGAACACTAGTTCCCATTACTTTATCCCATAAATATGTACAATCAATGTTTCAATAAAGAATTTAGAAAATTCATTTTCTAATTGTTGCTAGCATATTGAAAACAACTAATTTTTTTGTATATTGATATTGTATCCACCAATCTTACTGAATTCAGTTATTATCTTTAATAGCCTATCTGTAAACTAAAAAATATTTCTGTGTACATAATTAGATCATCTGCAAGTAGTGACAGTTCAAATGTAGTTTTGGAGAACTTAAATTACTAAACGTTTCCAATTTCTGGAACAGACACATCTCCTATTACAACATTTAAAATAAAAAAACCAAACTGTGTTTTTTACTCCCTTAAAATGTTTAACTAATGATTTTGTGATTATGTTGGATAAACAGACCCATGTCCTCAAAGCAACACCTACTTCTGTTCATAAGAAAATCTAGCTCTTAATAACCCCCCAAATTTCTTACACTGAAAGAATGTTTTTCTTTCCCTTTTTACCATTCTGAGGTAGAAACTAATATCTGAGGATGGAAGTACTGAGAAAGTAATTACAAGTTTGTACATGTACGAGCAAGAATCCTCTCACAGCCCAATGTTTTCATACAATTTATGATTGGTAAATATTTCTAAAAATATATTATTTTCTACCCAAATGTAGTTGGATACTACATTCAGTATAATTGTCACTATCAACTGAGATTCTACCATTTAGAGAAGAGATGATAAATATATGACATTTAGGCCCCTATGCCCACCTCCTGTGATCATGGCAGACATTGCTAATCAATCATGACACTCTCTATTATATAACCCAGAAGTGGTCTCAGAATCCTTTTCATTGCAGGGCCCCAGGCAATCACTACTACCAGCTGATTAGATTTGTCACATAAAATAAAACCTATGTGCTATCCTTCACTTACAATTTCTGGCTGCATTTTCCTCTACTATCCTTAAAGCTGCTAGGATCCCGCTCCTTCCAACATAATCATCCTAAATTTTTTTCTGAATTGTTTATATTATGTGAGCTGTGATTGAACTGTACTGCATTTAAAGTGGTATCAAAAGAGACACTGGCTGGCTGGTTAGCAGCCTCCAGCAGGCCTGCTTGGGTAGGCAATTACATGGTGAGGTAAGCTCAGGACAGGACCTGGACTTCACCTTTGCAGCTTTAAAAACTTCATTCAATCAGCTGTCTCTGAGTTTATCAAGCTCCTGGGCACTGACTCATAAAGAAATTAACAGTAGACAGACTTATAAATCAAAATGCCAACTGACTGATTTGTAGTGGGGGTACCAAACTTTCCAAAGGGTAGAATATTAGTTTCTACTACTCAGGAGATTTATTCCCTCGTATGGAGCTACCTGGGAAGCTTAAATAGGAATTAGAGGTTTAGTGGTTAAGAGTGCAGACTGTGGAGTGGGATCTCAGAATGTAGTTTTGGTGATTTCAGGCAAGTTGCCTGTAGCTTCTAAATCTCAGTTGTCTCATCTTTATATAGGGGGAGTGCGTAACAGTAATTATTTCTGAGGATTCAATGCACTAATGCGTAGACAGCATTTGCTAGCTTAGGATCAGGCCCACAGTAAGCAGTCAATAAATGTTAAATTATTAGTATAGACTCAGCAAAATGGGAATAGGATATTTTTAAAGGCTGTTTTGTCCAGACTATTGAAAATCTTTGAACTTCCCTTGCTCCTTTTTAGGAGCCAAAATCATTGGGTTCGTCTGATAGAGTGTCTGTCACTTTCTTTAAAATTCTTAAACACCAAATCTCCCTTCCCTAGATGTCATGCCCACTTTCACCCTCTTCTAGAAACAGTCACTGTAAGATTAAATAAAATAAAAGGATTAGGTTATAATGTTTATATTGGTCATGTTCTAACCCTGAAGATAGGCGCTGGCCATCTTGCTCAGAAAATAGAGTAAGAGATAGTTTGGTCTTTTGACTGCCATCACGAAGTCCCCTGCCCTCCTTGAGAAGGCCTTGGGAGAGGCAAGGAGGAACACCGAGATGCAGGTGTGTGTATTTTTGCTATGCTTTTACTGGACAGTGTGTGAAGAGGAGGACATGAGTATTTGCTGAGTGGCTACTGTGTGTCACAAGCACTTCACACGGGCTATCTCATGTCATCTTCATAACAACCCTGTAACACTGATCTTTTTATCTACACTTTATGAGCAATATCCTGAAGGCATGAACAACTAGCCTTCGACCCGCAGCTATCTGGAGGTGGATTTGGATGTTAGGTGGGCTTGAATCCAGAGCCATCTGATATCAGAGCCGTGCTCCCCCCACGACACCCTTCTGGCTACTTTTAGCTGAATTCAGAGTTTGACATTTCTTCTAACCTCCTCTCAAAGATTATAGTTGGAAGACTCTTGTCTATTAATGTGATCACAAAATCTTTGCTCATTTATATAAATGTTAGAAGATGGAGAGCTGTGAGATCCGGGAAGATGATACCCAGCAGGATGAAGAAATTTGTTTAAACCAGTGGCTCCAAGAGTTGGGTGTGCCTTAGATTCACAGATGGCTGGGCCCCGCCCACCCTGAGAGATTCTGGGGGGCTAGGGTGGGCGTGAGAATTTGCACTTCTGTGAAATTCATGGGTGGTACTGATACTGCTGGTCCAGAGATTAAACTTTGAGAAGCACTGGCTGATATAATCATGAGAGAGAAAGAAACAGGAGGAAACACGGGTGGAAAAGACAATGGGAAGAGGGTTAAGTATAAAATAAAAGCTTTATTCTCCTGTAGCCCCAAACCCTATGTTTTACAAGACCCAGGCTCTTGTTGTCTGTAACTTCTATCACTACTCATTGTGCCCATTGACTCTGGGAGTGGTAGAGATGTGGCTGGGCAGGGTAAGGGCAAGGAGGGACAAGTGGTGAAGGAATGAGATGCTGCTAATTTGGTGAATCAGACAGCAGCAGCCCTGTTACCCACCAGCATCCAGCCAGCCCTTTTCAGAGGGAGAACAGACTCTGGCCTGGCCCTCTGCAGGGAGGGGTGGACCTGATGAGAGCAGGAGCAGGCAGCAGATCCTCTTGGACCATTCCAAGGCGAGGGGTGTGGACAGACAGGCCTCGAACAAGGGAGGTTCAAATCGCAGAACTGGCTCTTGCATCACTCATCCCTGTTTCTGTACTGAAATTTGAACGAAGCCAAGCCAAAGTTTTCTTTTCAAACTTCTCCCCATGCACCTATCCACCCACCAATGTAAAACAGAAAAACTGAAGAGGAGACTCTTTGAATGCTCGCCATGGTAGATCTGGAAACTTATCTGGGGGAAAGGGGCATGAGAAGGTTAAGTAACTTGCTTTACTACTTACTATCCCATATTGGACTTTGGATCTGGAATTTGGTTTGAAGTAGGTAGAGAAAAATATTTACTTCTTAATAAATTGTCCTTACGCAAAGAAGAATGTCAACAAACCGAAGAAAAAGGCTTTATCTGCAGTTATCTGCCTCAGCAGAGGTGTTTATTTTTATATCTCTCTAGCTTCATTTGTTGCTTTAGGTGAAAATAATAGTGATAAATTTCAGGCATTGCTGGCTTTTACTGAGCCATAGGTTTGCAAGATTCCTGAGAGGCCTTTTTTCTTGGCCTTGAAGGAAAAATGTTGATGTTAGATGTTTTCAGTCATTTTGAGAAGCAATGTGATGTTAATTTTACGTTTAGTAAGCATTTCTTGAGCATCTACCATGTGCTGGACACTTAGGTGCTAGGAGTACCAGTAGTGAAAAGGGCATTGGACCCAAAGTGTGAAGACCTGGATTTAAGTCTCAGCTGTGTGGCTTACTGGCTGTATATCCCTTCACTTTTCAGAGCTTAAATTCCACCTGCAATATGGGCACACACTCAGCACCTGGAGTTGCTGCAAAATGGCTTTGAAAATCATAAGGAGCTATACAAGGATAAGGTGACATTATCAGCGTTTGCACTACCTTCTCTTGGCATTATTCACTCTCGCACTACCTTCTCTTGGACTTATTGTGTGGCCCAGAGTTAGCACAGTGCCTGGCATGTAGTAAGTGCCTAGTAGCTATTGAAGGAAGGAAAAAAAAAAAAGGAAAGAAAGGAAGAAGGGCAGTCCAATGAGTGGATCCTTGGCACTTAACATCTCTTTTGATTCTCCCAGAGCAAACGTCCGTGATAAGGTGGTAAACTTACCTACGGTTAGGCAAGAGTTGAACTGCGCCTATGGTGATTAATTCTGGGTCAGGCTGGGCACAAATCCACATTCTCTTGCCTACTGACCATTGAACCTTGAAAGAGTCCTTGACTTCTGAGCTGAAGTCTCCTCTGAAAAATGCACGTGTTACTCCCACTCTGCCCATGTCACTGGGCTGTTCTGAGGATCAGACAAGATAGTAGATGTGACTGTCTTGAAATTTCGAAGTGTGATATAGAAAAGATATTTTCTTCTCTCCGTTTTTATTTACACTTGTCTAACCCTAACATTTCAACAAGCAGCTTAGAGGAAGGTCTTCTATTCATTCTGTTGGTTCACTAGGCTCCTGTTCTCTCATGAACTTGGGGAACTACTTGCGGAAAGTTGAAAACATGATATTTGTAAACAAGAAAAAAAATTTACCTTCCTGACCACCTTTAGCAGGAAGTGCATAGTAAAATCAATGGGTGGCAAAAGAGGTAAATAAGAATATTGTAAAAGGGAGAGGAAGGAATTAATGATCAGCATTCAGCAAGGAAGGCAGGAAGGAGAGCAGGCGATTGGTGGCAGGGAGGCCGTGCTGATGGTGGGGCTGGTCAGAGCAGCAGGCTGACCTCCCCTGGGTGGGCATGGCCTGCTCCACAGGTGGCCAGGCCCCTCCTCACTTTCTTCAGTGTTGGCATCTATTGGGCAAGAACCTCTGTCTGTTAACTGCAGCCCGAACTGTGCCCTCGTCCTGTGCCTGAGCCTCAACAGGAGATCACTCTTCAAATACCTACAAGGGTCAGGCAAGGTGTATAAACAAGTGAGGTTTGCAGGCAAGAGAAACAGGGAGTTCTGGGAACTGAGCAAACCCAAGAACACACACCCGAGCTGAAGGCAGCAGTCACTCCAGTTCGTTGAAGCCATCTGGAAGGGATCCAGTTTTTCTCTATCATCAACTTGTTTTTTTTCCTTTTTGTCTTTTTTCGTGACTGGCAACGGATTGCGACCCTCAGTGTCGTGCCCGTACCAGACCGGGACCGGCAACGGGATCGCAACCCTCGGTGTTGCGTCCGCACCTCGCTCAGCCAGTGAGCGGCCGGTCTGTATGTGGGATCCGAACCCTCGGCGGGAGCGCCGCACTATAGCAGTGCACCACCGGGCCGGCCCCTATCATCAACTTTTTAAGAAAAGAAAGAAATCTGTATTTTTAAAGTGAAACTTCCTGTTAGACATACTGTGCGGGGCCAACAAAATATCTCTCTAATTTGCTTGTTTGCCATCTCTGGATTACACTCTCATTTGTATCTCAAACATACTTTTATTAATGTGTGTGAATTTCTCAGAAGAACCATAAACACAACCCCTACGTACTCATCTCCTACCACAAGGCACCCTGACCTCTTGACTCTTAGAACAGTTATTGTACCTCTGATTGGGACAAAGACAATACACCGCAGAGGTTATGAGCTTGGGCTCAGGAGTCAGACAGTCCTGGGCCTGAATCCCTGCATTAGCTGTGTGACACTGGGTTAGACACTTAACCTTTCTAAGCCTTGGGTTTCTAATCTGATGTGTGGCTAATTATACTTTGTTTTCAAAGGTGTATTGTGAGAATGAAATGAAATACATATAAACTACTTGTGGCCATGCCTGTCCATACCAAGCATTGAATAAATGTTAAATATTCTCGTTGTTAATAGGAACGAACAGCTGAGCAGTTGTTTTTTTAAGCATTTTAATTTAATCTCACTAAATTTTCTTATTTAAAGCAGCAAGTCTCTCTTAGACTTCCTGTTAATATTTCACAGAATTCTGGGCCCAGCACAAGTCCTCAAATGCTGAATGATGTTTGCCACCACCACCATCATCACCATCACCACCATCACCACCACCATCACTATCATCATCATCACAATCATCACCATTCTCATTACCATTATCAATATCACCTCACCTGTTACCATTACCATCATCATCCCCACTAGAGCTATCATTTCCCGAGTACCATTATGTCCCAGTTTCTGCATTAATTCCATATCTGTTCAGTTTGTATTCTCACAACTCTACGAATTAGGAATTATTCCCTTCTCTCCCCATTTTATGAATGGTGAGTTTCTAAGGAACTAAACACCTAGGCCAAGGCCACCACTAAAGAACATCAGAGATAGGATTCAGACCCAGACCTGTCTGACCACAAAGCCAGAGCTATTTTCCTTACATCACGCTCCCCATCAATCTGAGAAGTGGAGGTGGTGGAAGTTACAGATGACGCAACTGGTCTTGGATGGCTTGGCGTTCTGAGGTGTGTGTCCCTTTGCATTTTGGTACATTGCTATCATTTTGTCTTTTTCAGATGACTGATAGCAGTTTATTTATAACCGAGAACTGAAAGTCTGTTTATCCAAATAGCTCTTTGAAAGGCTCCAATTATGGTTCCGCCACATCTCTGAAGGCTAGTGGTGGAAAGTCAAAGTGATGCCATCTGTGCTGCCTGCTCAGGGACAGAACACAGCAAAATGCCATTCTGTGAGAGGGGACCCTGACTGGGGCAGAGACAGCCCCCAAGAGAGGTCAGTACTAAACATGACCTCCATAATGGACACTGGCCACTTTCGAGTTCAGGTTCTCAGTCACGACTAATTCTCCTAGACAAGTCAATATGTCACAGATATAACTAGGCAGTCCTCTGTCTTATGTGATTTCCAGAAGGTGGGTTTCTTCCTAGACCTAATTTACAATCTCAGCCATGAGGTTATGGCTGCCCCTCTCACTCTCTGCCCCATCATCAAGACAAGCTAATCAAGCTACAGTGTCCTCTCGGTGAGCTAGTCCACCATGGTGGAGCAGTTACTGTAAGCAAGACCCTATGCCGAGCAGCAGAGAGACACTAAGGATACAGGATTCAGGATCTTGGACTTTGAACAGAGTTGAGCACTCCATAACATTGGAGGAAGAGATGAGATAAAATTTGTAAACTGGGGGCGGGGCATAGAAGTGTGCTTGATAGTCTGGATGCTCTTTGTTCCAGTGTGATTCTGTACTTTTGATGACTTTGCATGGAAGTAAAAACTTAATCAGCAGAGGCAGAGTAGCATAGAGAGAAGTTTGTCTGACATGTTCTGTCACAAACTTGCTATGTGAGCTTGGGCTTGGGCTTCATCTGGAGTCAGATCATCTGGGCTTGATTTCCAGCTTTGCCCACATACTAACTGTGACTTGAGGAGACTGCTTAATTCCTCTGAGCCTCAGTTTTATTGTCTGTAAAATGGGGACAGTAATAACTTTCTCACAGAGTTGTTATGAGAATTAAATAAGATAATGTATGTAAAGTGCTTAATACTGTGCTTGGCACATAGTTAATGCTGAATAAGTGTTAGCTAACATGATAATAATAGAACATAATAAATGTTAATAATATTATTATTAATATGTTCCAGGGCTGACTGCTAAGTCTCATTCTGTTTTATAGGTACCCTCTCTCTGTAGATGACCTCATACTCTCATGACTTTAAATACTGTCTCAAAACAACTCCTCTCTTGAGCTTCATATCCATACGTACACAGACATACATGCACATGCACATATATGTATATATGTATGTATATGTATTTATATTTTTTTGCATAGACATCTAATAAACCTTTAAAACTCTACAGGTCCTTCTCTTAACTCCTATTTATTCCTTTGCTGCATCAATCCTTCTCCTCTTCTGCTCAGTAATGTCAGTTCCATCTTTCCTAATAGTCAAGCCAAAAAGCTTGGAGTCATCCTTGACGCCCCTTTCTCACTACCCTCTATCTTCTCCATCAGCAAATACTGTTTGCTCTGTGTTCAAACATGTCCAGAACCTGACCATTGCTCACCACCTCCATCACTTCACTCTGGTCCCACATGTTGTCCTCCCTCCCCTGGGTTATCGAAACTGACTGCTCACTTTCCCACTTCCACCCTTGCCTTCCTTCAGTCTTTCTCACACAACAGCCAGAAGTCAGGTCATGTCACTGCTCTGCTCCATACCTTCCAATAGCTGCCCATCACCCTGAGAATGAAATGCAAAGTTCCACAAAGCCTTTGTGGCTCCTCATCCCAGCTACACCAAGCATGCTCCCTTGCGGGCACTTCACATCCTGTCCCTTCAGCCTCGAATGCTCATCCCTTATCTCCTTCAGGTCCTTGCTCAAATGGTGCCAATCAAAGAGGTCTTCCATGTCTATCACATAAAGAATAAGCCCCATTTCTTGCTTTCCTTTACTCTCTTACCCATTATCTTAACTTATTTTTCTTCATAGCATGCATCTTCTTCTGACCTACTGTATTTTTGTTATTGTTCTTTATTGTTTCTCTCTCCCTGCTAGAATGTAAGCTCCCAAAGGGCAGGGTTTTGTTTTGTTCATGATTGCATTTTAATGATCAGAACAGTGCCTGGCACATAGTAGGCAATCAAATAAATATTGTTTTGTTATGGGCACTGCACCACCACTGGTGGGGGAGGCACCCAGGCAGGCAGGAGAACAGGCTAGCCACCCATCCAGTCCCACCCAACCTGTGCAGAACACAGGACCCCGTGTGCCACACCACTGCCACAAGGCTTCACACAGCTCCCATGGG
>NW_007726267.1:436971-539752 GCF_000696425.1 Galeopterus variegatus | reverse complement strand
TGGGCACTGCACCACCACTGGTGGGGGAGGCACCCAGGCAGGCAGGAGAACAGGCTAGCCAACCATCCAGTCCCACCCAACCTGTGCAGAACGCAGGACCCCGTGTGCCACACCACTGCCACAAGGCTTCACACAGCTCCCATGGAAGTGGTCAACAACAGCCGCCACCACAGCTAATACTGTTGTAAGGACGGCTCGCTGCCTTAGTAACATCCACGACCACTGTGCAGGTGGCCTACCACATATTTGACTTCACTGACACAAGGAGAGTCACTGGAGGAGCTTTGAAAAAGAGGAAGAAGGCTTTCTCCTCAAAGTCCACTCCAGAGTAATAGAAGAAGCAACTTATCTACTAGATAACCAAAAATCAGTGTAGAGATACTAGAAATATGAAAAAAGTCAGAAAATATGACACAACCAAAGGAATTTGGTAACTCTCAAGTATAATACCCTATAGAACAGGAAACCCTTGAAATGACTGAAAAGGAATTACAAGTAATTATCTTAAGGAAACTCAATGAGATAAGATAGGATTCTGTAAGCCAACACAATGAAATGAGAAAAAAAAATCCAGGATATGGAGGATAAAATTTACAAAGAGATTAATACCTTAAAAAAGAATGTAGCAGAACTCCTGAAACTGAAAGATGCATTCAGTGAAAAAAAAACAGCCCAAACAAAACAAAAAACAACTTAGAGCTTAAGCAACAGATTAGAATAGATGGAAGAAAGATTTTCTGAACTCAAAGACAGTCTTTATGAAATAACCTAGGCAGACAAATAAAAGGAAAAAAGAATTTTTTAAAAAAATGAAGAATCTCTAAGAGAGCTAGCAGACAACCTTAAGGGCACAAACATCTTAATTGTGGGTGTTCCTGAAGGGGAGGAGAAAGGTAAAGGCATCAAAAATATATTCAATAAAAAAATAATGGAAAATTCCCAGGAATAGGTAGAGACACAGACCTTCAGATCCGGGAAGCTCAAAGATCCTCAAACAGTTTCAACCCAAAAAGATCCTCTCTGAAACACATTATAGTCAAACTGGAAAAACTCAAAGACAAATAGTGAATCCTAACAGCAGCAAGAGAAAAGCATCAAGTCACTTATAAGGGAGCCCCATCAGACTAACAGCAGACTTCTCAACTGAAACTCTACAGGCAAGAAGAAAATGGGATGACATAATCAAAATACTAAAAGAAAAAAATTGCCAGCCAAGAATACCTGGCAAGGCTATCCTTCAGAAATGTTAGAGAAATAGTGAATTTCCCAGACAAACAAAAACTTTGTGAGTTCATCACCACACAAACAGTCCTGCAAGAAATTCTCAAGGGAGTCCTGCATCTGGGATCTGAAAAACAATAATCACTACCACAAATACACAAGTATGAACAAAACCCACTTGCAAAACACAAATACAAATGAGAAAGACAAAATAAACTAAATCTTACCACCCCCAAGACCCCACAAACATTGAAGACCAATAATCAAAGGAGAAAAAAGGAACAAATTATATTCAAAACATCTAAAAAGCCATAAAATGCCAGGAATAAGACAATACTTCTCAATTACAATTCTAAATGTAAATGGTTTTAACTCCCCACTCAAAAGACACAGACTTACAGACTGGATCAAAAAGCAAGACCCAACTATATGCTGTGTTTAAGAGACTCATCTCAACAGTAAAGATGCACACAGACTAATAGTGAAGGGACGGAAAAAGACAAACCACACAAATGGAAACCAAAAATGACCAGGAGTAGCTATTCTTATGTCAGATAAAATAGACTTTAAACCAAAAACCATAAAAAGAGACAAAGAAGGCCAGTATAATGATAAAGGGATTGATCCAGCAAGAAGACATAACAATAATAAGTATATATGCACCCAACACTGGAGCACCCAGATATATAAAGCAAATACTATTAGACCTAAAGAAAGAGATAGGCCCCAGTATGATAATAGTGGGGGACCTAAACACCCCCCTCTCATCATTAGACAGATCATTCAGGGAACAAATCAATACAGAAACACAGGACTTAAACTATACTTTAGGCCAATTGGACCTGACAGATATCTACACAACATTTTATCAAAAAACTAGAGAATATATATTCTTCTCATCAGCACAAGGAACATTCTCCAGGATAAACCACATGTTAGGTCACAAATCAGGTCTCAGTAACTTAAAAAAAAATTGAAATCATCTCAACTATCTTTTCAGACTGCAAAAGATTAAAACTAGAAAATTATAAAAAGTGAAACTCAGTACTCTATACTAATACATGGAAATTAAACAACAGGCTCCTGAATAACCTATGGGTCCAAGAAGAAATTAAATAGGAAATCAAGAAAATAATGAAAATAAAGACACAGCATATCAAAACCTGTGAGATACTGCAAAACAGTACTAAGAGGGAAGTTCATAGCAATAAACGCTTACATCAGAAAAATAAAAAGATTTCAAGTAGACAATCTAACTCTACACCTTAAAGAACTAGAAAAACAAGAACAATCCAATCTAAAAGTTAGTAGACAGAAAGAAATAATTAATATTAGAGAAGAACTAAATGATATAGAGACCCCCAAAACAAAATAAAAGATTAATGAAACAAAAAGTTGTTTTGGGGGCAAGATAAACAAAATAGACAAGCCATTAGCTAGGTTAACAAAAAGCGGAAGAGAGAACACTCAAATAACAGTAATCAGAAATTAAAAAGGAGATATTGCAACTGATCCCAAAGAAATACAGAAAATCATTAGAGATTATTATAAATAACTATACTCTAACAAATTTGAAATGGATACATTTCTGGACACATATAAACTACCAAGACTGAACCAAGAAGAAATAGAAAACCTGAACAGACCAATAGCAAGCAATGAGATTGAAGCAGTAACCAGCAATCTCCTGACAAAGAAAAGCCCAAGACCAGATGGCTTTACAGCTGAATTCTACCAAAACTTTAAAGAGAAATTAATACTAATTCTTTTAAAACTATTTCAAAAAATTCAAACAGAGGCCACTCTCCCAAACTCCCTATGAGGCCAGCATCACCTTAATACCAACACCAGACAAAGATACAACAACAAAAAAGAAGTCTACAGATATCAGATCAATATCTTTGATAAACACAGATGCAAAAACCCTCAATAAAATACTAGCAATCAGAATTTAGCATCACATCAAAAAAAATCATACACTATGATCAAGTGGGATTCATCCCAGAAATGCAAGAGTGGTTCAATATATGCAAGTCAATAAAAGTGATACATCACATCAACAAAATCAAGGACAAAAAGCCATATGATTATTACAATATATGCAGAAAAACTATTTGACAAAATTCAACATCGCTTCATGATTAAAAACTCTTAGCAAATTAGGTATAGAAAGATAGTATCTCAACACAATAAAAGCCATATATGACAAACCTACTGCCAACATCATCCTGAATGGGGAAAAACTGAAGAATTTCCCTTAAGAACAGAAACGAGTCAAAGATTCCCATGCCCACTCACACCACTTCTATTTAACATAGTACTAGAGGGACTAGCCAGAGCAATCAGGCAACAAAAAGAAATAAAGGGTATCCAGACTGGAAAAGATGAAGTCAAACATGCAGATGATACGATCCTATATATAGAAAAACCTAAAGACTCCATCAAAAAACTATTACAGTTGGTTAGTAATTTCTGTAATGTTTCAGGATACAATATCAATGTCCCCAAATTAATTGCATTTATATTCTCCTATAATGAACTTACAGGAAGAGAAATCAAGAATGTAAACCCATTTACAATAGTCACACACACACACACACACACACAATATGTAGATATCAATTTAACTATGAGGCAAAAGATCTCTACAATGAGAACTACAGATCACTGTTGGAAAAAAGTAAAGAGGACACAAAAAGATGGAAAGACATTCCATGCTCTTGGATTGGAAGAATTAACATTATGAAAATGTCCATACTACCCAAAGAAATCTATGGATTCAGTGCAATCCCCATCAAAATACCAATAACATTACTCACAGAAATAGAAAAAAAACAGTCCTACCTTTCCTGTGGAACAACAAAACAAAAGACCCCAAATAGCCAAAGCAACCCAGAGCAAAAAAATAAAAAATAAAATAAAAAAACAAAGCCAGAGGCATAACACTACCTGACTTCAAATTATACTACAAAGCTGTAGTAACTAAAACAGCATGGTACTGGCATAAAAATAGACACTCAGAACAGTGGAACAGAACAGAGAACACAGAAATCTACCCACAAACTTACAGCCAATTGATATTTGACAAAGGCAAAAATAAATAAATAAATAAATGTACTGGGGAAAAGACTGCCTCTTCAATAAGTGCTGCTGGGAAAATCAGATCTCCATATGCAGAAGAATGAAAGTAGACCTGCACCTCCCAACATATACCAAAATTGACTAAAAATGGATTGAAGACTTAAATATAAGACCTGAAACTGTAAAACTCCTAAGAGAAAAAATAGAGGAAACACTTCAGGAACTAGGACTGGGCACAAACTTTATGAACAGGGGCCCAAAACCACAAACAACAAAAGAAAAAATAAATAAATGGGATTATATCAAACTAAAAAGCTTCTGCACAGCAAAGGAAACAACCAACAGAGTGGAACAACAACCTACAGAGTGTGAGAAAATATTTGCAAACTATAGGTCTGACAAGGGATTAATATCCAGAATATGTAAGGAACTCAAGCAATTACACAGTAAAAAACCCAAATAAACCAATTTAAAAAATGGGCAAAGGAGCTGAACAGACATTTTCCAAAGGAACATATACAAATGGCCAACAGGCATTTAAAAAAAATGCTCAACTTTACTAATCATCAGGGAAATGCGAATTACAACCACATTGAAATATCACCTCACCCCAGTTAGACTGGCTGTCATCACAAAGACAGAGAATAGCAAATGCTGGGGAAGATGTGGAGAGAAGGGAATGCTCCTACACTCTTGGTGGGGCTGTAATTTAGTACAACTACTATGGAAAACAGTATGGAGGTTTCTCAGACAACTACAGATAGATCTGCCACATGATCCGGCAATCCCACTTCCGGGTATATACCCAAAGGAATCAAAATCATCATGTTGAAGGGATACCTGCATTCCAATGTTCATGACAGCTCTATACACAATGCCAAGATATGGAAGCAACCTAAATATCCATTGATAGATGACTGGATAAGGAAAACATGGTATATATATACATAATGGAATACTACCTAGCCGTAAAAAGAATGGAATTCTGCCATTTGCAGCAACATGGATGAGTTTGGAGAAAATCATGTTTGGTGAAATAAACCAGTCACAGAGGGAAAAATACTGCACGTCCTCACTCATAAGTGGGAGCTAAGAGGAAAAGAAGGAAGGAAAGAAAGACCGCAGTGGTGCGTTGGACTTGCAGAGGGAGAGAGCAAACCTAGGGTTGCCGAGCAGGGTGGGGGAAGGGGAGTATGAGAAGGAGGTTGGCGGTTAATTGGGTGGAGGATATGGGGAATAATCACAATTTGTGGTAATGGGCATGCTGATAGCATTGATCTGGCCATCACATCTTGGTCACAAGTCAGGATGGTCAGCTTTGTACCCCATGAATATGCATAATCAATGAAAATAAAAGAAAAAAAAGTCAAAACACTATCACTATTAAGCATAAAATATTGTCTTGTTATGAATGAATGAATAAATGAAGGAAGGAAGGAGAATTCGTTATGAACCTCATCGTTCCTATCCCTAACGAGCAATGGTTGAGTCAGATGCTCTCAAAAAGGTTCCTTTCAGCTCAAATATTTTATGACTCTATCAGGTCGGTAGAGTTCTCATATGTTGGTCTCAGCCCATGTCTCTTGGCAAGGCCAGATCACTCGGAAGACCAGAGTGCTTCTTAATAAATTAAACCACTTATCATCCCTGCCAACACCCAGTCTCATTGACTGAAATAGATCATCTCTAAAAAGATAGTTTTCAGCAAATTTCAAACCTGCTCACATTTAACCCCAGTGTGGGCTATTTTCCATTTATCTGCTGCAACCATCCCTCCCCAGACCCCCCCGCCCTTCTCTGTGCCTCAGGAGGCTGATCCATTGACTGCTTCGCCTGGCTCTGGTGTGTGCCTGCATGCCGGTGTGGCTGACTGGGTTTGGCCAATGGAAGCAGGAGATCAGAGGCAGGAAGAGAGGGGCTGGAATGTTTTGTCCCTGCTCCCTCTCTGTCTCCCGACTTCCATCTGGCCACTCTCCTCTGTGGCCCTAGCTCCTTCCTGCCTGGCAGTCCTCTCTTCCCAGCTCCAGTGCTCACTAGGCTCCCACAGCACCCTTTCTTCCCCTTTCTTTTTAGCTCTGGGGGTGGAAATGTCTTCTTGCTCTTGCTGGTCTCTGAAGTTTCACACATCCCTTGTTGGCTCCATTTACTCTATAAATAAATCCTTTATTCAAGTCCCTTCAATTAAACCCTAAGACTGGACTTCTGTTTTCTGGCTGCCAGGACGTTGACAGTAGTGAGTCTATTTCCTTTGTATTGTGAAAGGCGTATAGGGTGAAATACATAAGTTTTCCTGAGTAAACACTTGAGACGGCGTGCATGTTGGCCATATTGTTGTTTAGAGCTAGACTAGAGATTTTACGCAATCTGGGGAGAAATCAGTGAGTTCTTTCTACTTGATTCAATTCCCAGACCCATGAAACAAAGACTTCTTGGGGAAACTTCCATGGATTGACACACAGTGGAAGTTCCACTGGTACATACTTTAGGGTGGGGGTAGAAAAATCCGGCTGAGTATTACTTAATTTTAATATTATTAGTGCCCAAAGGAAATGCTTTACTTCATCCTCTGTACTGTACAGGTACAAAAAACCACCACATGCCTTTGTTGGGAGAGAGTTTTGAATTCTTTACTTTATCTTTATTCAGAACAGTTCTGTACATTCTTGAAGAAACAAGCCTTAAATCCAAAAAACTGGGTGACAGGGCAGTGGCAGAGTGCCAGGAAACATATTATCATGTGTGCTAGCCCTGTTTAAGAAAACAGATCATTTTAAACTTAAGTAGGTTACATAAAAATGAAGCGGAGCATAACCAAGGAGCCCTAGCAGAGAAAATGTAAAATGAGACTATAATACAAACCAAAAAAAGAAAAATAAAAAAGGAAAAAACCATAAATATGTGGGGGGTGCAAAAGAGTTAAAGGAAAAGCCAAGTTAATAAAAAAGTAAAATGTTTATTCCTTTACCTATATACTTTTGCTAGGAATAGAAACATATTTCTGAAGATATATGTGTTTCAAAGTAAAATATTTCAGCTAATCTGAGCTAACCAGCCACCATCACAGTAAAGAATGTGCTAGATTTCCCCATCTTGTGAAAGGCACTAAACTCACAAATGTGGAGTTGTGGATGGGAAAGTTTTCATAAACTGGAAGGTCGCAGTGATTTGTGTATGTTTATTTCACTTTTGTAGGATGCCGAACATGTCCTGCTTTCAAAATATGAAGGCTTTGAGTTCACTAAATAGTAAGCCCTCTTATTCCTGCTGGAGAAAGGAGGAGGAGGATAGCAGAAAAGTAGGAGGAATGCTGAGCGGACTGTTGCTCCCTCAGCCAGATCCTTTGATTCAACAGATGCTGAGGCTCCAATCAGAGCTTTATGTGCAGCTCACAGGAGATCTGGGACTTGGGACGTGGCCAGAGCACACATGCTTTCTTGTTTCGGTAGAGCCCTGAAAGGGCCCTGTATTCTGAGATGAACTCCTTGTCTTCTTGTAGATCCATAAGCAGGGCCTTACGAGAGTCTTTCTGACTATTCTGAAACCTATTACTGCTCACTGTGCCCCTCCTTTACATGAGTGTCCACGTGCCTAGGACTTAGTGCTGAAGGTTTTCCTGTCCTACGGACTGGGAGTCTTTGTTTTACCAGCAAACAAAAGCTATGTGACACACTGTGTTTATTTCTTATTTTCTGTTATGAGTTAATGTAATTCATCATGTTGCTCTTTTTTGTCTTGGTGGAGGGGAATCTCAGAGCAAATTCGATAGTATTCAAAGTGTTTGGCTTGTTTTTTTTTTTTTTTTTAAACAGCAAGACTTTCTCCTAGACGAAAGCCTATGCAGCAGTCCAATATATAAAAATAGCTATAGGAGGTGCTGTTCTGAGTGGAGCAGAGGCCTGGCTCCTTCTCACTGCCCACCTTCCTTGGTGGGCCCTAAGTCACCCCTAAGAATTCTCTCAGGGTAGGGAGGATTTCTCAAACAAGATCCAGAAAGCAAATACCACAAAAGAAAAGATGGACATATTTGACTATGTTGCATCAATTTCTATAGGCTTAAAAAAGGCACCCTGAATGAAATTAAATAAATAAGCAATCAACTGGAAAAAGATATTTGTAACTCTTATAACAAGAAAAGAATTTGTTTCTGGATCACATAATGAATTGCAAATGAACCAGAAGACAAAACTTCCAATTAAAAAATGGACAAAAGATATGAATAAGCAATTTCGAGAAGAGGGAAACTAACGCATGAGTAAGATATGGAGAGATGGTCAACCTTACTAGTAATTAGGAAATTATAATTAAAAGGACAATTTCAGACATATCAGACAGGCAAATGTTTTAAAAGTCTGACAATAACTATTGCTGGTGAGGATGTGTGGAAACTTGGATGTGCTCCCAGTGGGGAGCTGAACAGGTACAAGTGCTATGGAGAGCAATTGGCAAGTGAAGCTGCACAGGTGTCACAGCCCGTGTGGCAGAGTGTCTCCCCTAGATATGTATTGTACATATACAGTATATATATATCCTAAAGTCTCCATGTGCCCATGACCATACATGTATAAGAGAGCCGATTACTGCAGTCTTTGTAATAGCAAACATTTGGAGGAAACATGCTATCAATTTGTATTTTTTTTTTTTTTTTTTGGGGCTGGCCAGTACAGGGATCCAAAGAATCTTTGACCTTGATGATATAACACCGAGCTCTAACCAACTGGCCAGCCCTCTGCCAATATGTAAATGAGTAAATAAGCTGTAGTTTATTCATTCGATAGAGTGCTGTTGAGCCATTAAGACTAATAAGATAGAGCTACATGTAGCAATGTAGATAAATACCGAAAAGATAATGTGGCGTGGAAAAGGTAAGTAGCAGAAAGAAACGTACATACAATCCATTACCATCTGTGTTAGGTTGAAATGCCAACAATATATAATGTTGTGTAGGTATATGCAGATGTAGCGGGAATACACAAACCTGGACAGAGAGGGCTCGCACCACGTAGGAGTAGTGGTTACCTGTGAGGGGGTAGGGAGGGGTTGGGAGCTGGCCAGGCATGGGGAGAGGGAACTACATTTTTGTTCTTATTTTAAAAAAGAAAAGATCTGAGTTGAAGATGGAAAACTATTTACATTCATTGAGTCTGGTTGGTGGGTAAATGGATATTTGTCATATTCCCTGTTGTATATCATTGAAGTTTTTATTAGAAAAATCATATATTTGAATAAAAACTATTATGATAATAAAATCAAGTAACATTAGCCATGATTTCTGGTACAATTTTCTTTCCCTTTCATTGTCCAACCCTGGATCTTCCACCCTTATTTCAAAGGTCTTATTAGGTCCATGAGCTTTCAGATGAGATGACATGTGTAAAGGCCCTAGTGTGCTGTCTGACATGAGGTCGATCTCCTCGTTCCTATTCACACCATCCCACTTGAAAGCCTTTCTCGGGAGTGTGTGGCGTACATAAATAATAGACAGCTACCGGGTAGCCCTCCATGTTCCTCATCAACGGCATACACATTTACCATCTCACAGTTCTAAACACCAGAAGTCCAGTGGGCGGGGCTGCCTTCTCTGCCCTGAGTCACATGAAGTCAGGCCAGGTTGTAGGCCTTCTTGGGGTCTAGGGGAGAATCCACTTCCAGGCTTATTCTGGCTGTTGGAAGAGTTCAGTCACATGCGCGTGCAGGGTTCTGCTCCTGTTTCCTGTAGGCCTTCTTGGGGTCTAGGGGAGAATCCACTTCCACGCTTATTCTGGCTGTTGGAAGAGTTCAGTCACATGCGCGTGCAGGGTTCTGCTCCTGTTTCCTTGCGGGTGTTCTGGTTGGATTGTTCTTAACTTCTAAGGCCTTCCTCCCACATTCCCTGGCTCATCGTTCTCTTCATTTCCAAAGCCAGCAACAGACGCTTTGTGTCTTTCCTGTCTCTTCTGGCTGACTCTTCCTCCTCTTCTGCTTGTAAAGTCCTATGTGATTACATTGGGCCCACTCAGATAATCCAGGATAAACTCCCAATCTCAAGGACTGCAAAGTCCCTCTTTGAAATGTAAAGTAACATATTCGTAGATTCCAGGTGTAGACATCTTTGGGAAGCCTGTTACTTTGCCTCCCATACCTCCCATTCAACTGTTTTGGGAATAATAACAAAAATGATCAAAATAATAATGCCAGTGTTGTAGGTGATATTGTGTCCCCCAAGTTTTATACACTAGAAATTTAATTCCCACTGTAACTGTTGGGGTGGGAAATCCTATTATGATACTGAAAGGTGGGGCCTGCCTTGAAGAGGTGATTGGATTGTAGGACCGTGCAGAAGTCAATGGATTAATAGTGATGGTCCGGGGCGTGGTTCGGAGGGCTTTAAAAGAGCACATGAGAGGTTCTCTCTCTCTGCTCTGCCATTTCTGCCATGTGGCAGTAACCCTGGGTTACTGTTGCCATCACCAAGACCCTCACCAGCTGTGTTCTCTGTACTGTGGACTTCTCAGCCTCTGAAACTGTAAGCAATAAATTTCATTTTCTTATAAATCACCCACTTCCGTGTGGTGATTTTTGTTATGAGTAACAGAAGCAGACTAAGACAGTAGGTGACAAATTGAGATCTAGTAAATCTTGGTTCTAAGATAAGAATCAGACAGTCTGACTCCAAAGCCCACCTCTTAACCACTATGCAACTGCAAAAGTGCTTGGCTTACAAATTCAGGAATTTGTGGAGACAACAGATTGCTGTTTTAGTTGTGATTCCCATTATACCTTGATAATTTCCTTGCTGTGCTCTGATACAGGAATGACGTTTCAGGCTGGGCCTGGAGAGATGGGGCCTGAAAGTACTTTCCTTTTACAGAGCAAATACGCTCTTGGATTTTACATGGATTTTATGTAAATCAATATTATGATGTATATATACATGAATCTATGGTAGTAACATGGATTTTGTGATAGTGGCAAAATCATGGGTCTTATGTATCTCGCATATACATGTAGGATGGGATGTAATAAGAATCAAACATAAAAGTATCAATCATAGGAAATGGTCATAATGTATAAAGTGAAACAGTTGATTATAGAAGAGAAATTGGTTAGTATTTATTGAGCACCTAGGAAGTACCAGGCATTGTTCTAGGTGTCTGGGATATAAAGTGAATAAAACAGACCAAAATGCCCCACAAGATCTTACATTCTAGAGATTGCTGGGAGACTGACAACAAAAAATAGGCATTGAAAATCAGTAATTATAAAGGATGTTAGAAAGTGATGATTGCTTTGGAAAAAAAACAGAACAAGATAAGGAAGATCAGGAGTGGTGGGGGGAGGGCAGCTTTCAATTTTAAATGGGTGTTCAGATAGGATTCACTGAGTAGCGGACATTTCAGCAAAGACTTACAGGATGCAAAAGAGTTGTCATGCAGCTGTTTGGGGAATATTCCAGGCAAAGGGAATATTTTAGGCTAAAGGAATATCCACTGCAAAGGCCCCGAGGTAGGAGCATGCCTGGTGTGGCTGCAGTGGAATGGAGGAAGGGAACATAGTAGGAGAGGAGTCAGGGAGTAATGGGAATCAGGTTGTGTGGGACCTTGGCTTTCACCCTGAGTCCCCAGGGGGCCACAGTCTGATGTATGTTTTATGTGGTTTGGTGTGGCTGCTGTGTTGGGAATAGGCCATAGGGGCAAGGGTGCAAGCAGGGTGGCCAGTAATCATGGTGAGGTCTGGACCATGTAGTGATCATTGGAGAGTCTGGACTGTGCTCTATTTTCAAGATATGGATATGCTGATGGATTGGTTAGAGTCTTGAGCAAAAGAGAAATTTGGGGTCCCATTAACTGAGACGAGGAAGGGTAATGGTATAACATGTTTGGTAGGGATGGGAGCAAGTGGAGGGAAAAAATAATGTTCATCTTGGACATACTGAGTTAAAAATTTTTATTAGATACTCAAGTGGAGGTGTTGGGTTGGCCATTGGTTATGAGTCTGGGGTTCAGGAGAGAGGTCTGGGCTGGAGATAGAATCCTTGGAGTTGCCAACATAAGAGATGAATGAGATCACTGAGGGAGTAAGTAGAAGATGAAAATCGATGGAGCCCCTGGAGCACTCCAACTTTGCAGAGGAGAGGAAGAGGAAACAGCAAAGGAGACTGTGGAGGAGAGCCGGAGAGGTAGGAGGAAAACCAAGAGAGAGTGGTGTCTTGCGAACCAGTGTCGAAGCTGAGAACTGACCATGACGTTTAGTAACGTGGAGGTTACTGGTGACCTGATGAGAGCACTTTTGATGTGGTTGGGGAGTGGGGGAAATCTGGCTGGACTTGGTTTAAGACATCATGGGAGGGGAGAAATTGGAGTCTTTGAGTACAGTTCTGAGTATCGTGAAAGAGAGCAGAGAAACGGGGTAGCCATGGGGGATTTGGAGTTTTTATTATTACTATTTAAGATAGGAGAAGAGCATCATGTTTGTCTGCTGATGGGAATGATCCAGTAAAGAGGGGAAAGTTCTGAGAATGTGGGAGAGGGCAGAATTGCTGTTGTATTGTTAATTGGCTAGAAGGCATTGAGTCAAGTGCACATGAGAGGTAGACAGCTTTAGACAGGAGCATGGGATTGGAGTGTGATCCATCTGTGAGGCTGAGGGAAATGAACTCTTGGGTAGCTCTATATTTCCTGATCAAAGAGAGGGTTCTTCTTTCATCACTGAAGCATTCAGTGTCTGGGAGGCTATATTCTTTAGCTGCTTACACCAAGCTGCACTAGGCTTACTGTTTGTCTGGGTTTTTTTTGCCAGAATAGTTTACTCAGCAGGTTAGAATAGTGAAGCTTACTGGGCAAAGGTAGCTCTTTGATTTTCTTATGGACCCAGAACTAGATCATCCAAAGGATAGAATAGGTATGTGCTTAAAGCCCCATTGGCAAAGCAGAGACACTGAAAGAGAGATGAAGGAAGGGAAAGGAGAGAAGAATTCAGTTAGTTAAACATATTTGGAATTTTGCCATCTGTAAAGCCAAAACAAAGTTATTTTGGTTTCTGCATGCATATAAATTTTGTGTTTTATAGTTAGTCCTATGTTTTCAATCACAGAAGGGAGAGCACCATAATCTGTCAGTGCTTATGGCTTCTGAATATCATAATCCTTTCCTGTTTAAGCCAGTCCTTTGATAGAAGAAATTCTGATCCATGACAAGAGATTATATTCCAGACTTTACAAATGATCTCTTACAAGTGCCTGACCCAAGAAGGATTGAGAAAGGGCATCTGCAGCTCAGCTTTAACTCATCACCCCTAAGTGAATAATATAGGAAATGCACATCCTGAAATATTGGGCCAGAGTATCATTCCACATGACAAATGGCACATGATCAGTCTAAATTAGCTTTTTACTTTATGAACTACAATTACATCAAAGACTTATGCAGCTCCAGGTCTGCCCCACATTGCTCCATAGGCAAATGGCATTTAAGAACTTTTCCTTGCTGTTTACCCAGGAAGCACATCATTCTCTGTTTGACTTTCCAGTGAAGTCACTTCACTTGATCACATGTTCAAGCATTTATAGTCTTTTTTCCAAATTACGTTCTCTAGAAGAGAGGCAGTGGGATTGGATGGTTGTCTTGTCTTTCTCTTGAGGTAGACCTTTGAGTAGATGGAAACCATGTCTAGGCAAGAGGAGGGTAAATATCAGGATATTTACAGAAGGAGAGAAAACAGAGGGGGTAGTTGAGTGGTAAGAGGTAAGTTCATTTCACACTTGCCATGTGCTACAGCAACAAAGAATGCATAATTCCTGCCTTTGAGTAGCTGATGGTTTAGAGAAGAGGTTCTCAACTGTCCAAGTCATACCTGATAGATATATTCATATGCTCAACCTGTTCACCTTATTAGTCAAACTAGAAGGACACTTCTGGACTGTGACATGTGCTGATAAGATTCTCTGCAGATTATGTACACTCCCGAGCTCAGTAGCTACAAATTCCCCTCTTCTACCACTCCCCTGTTGTGGACATTGCTGCTAATCTCCCTATTTCCATCACTCAGTGAAGGATAGTTATGGGGTTAGGGTTGATATTGACCCATCCCCAGCTCTAGGAGTAGGCTCTGATTGACTCAAGCCAACCAGTTATCCATTCCTTTTGGTTCAGAAGGCATGTGCTCTATATTTCCCTGAAGGGAAAACCAGGACTATGGGTGGAAGGGTAAGGTGGGGAGCAGATGCTCTTTCTCCTAGATGTGGCACAGTGTTGATGGGACGTCTAGGACTGCTGCTGCCATTTTGCTACTGTGAGTGAAGTTGGCTTGACATAAGGCCAGTGGAGCTGAGAAAATGTGCAGATCCAAGGAGCCAGAGCCAAATGAAAGTGTGCCTAAAGTCCATACACACATATCTTTATTTATATATTTTAGTTAATGCTCTTTCTCCTAGATGTGGCACAGTGTTGATGGGACGTCTAGGACTGCTGCTGCCATTTTGCTACTGTGAGTGAAGTTGGCTTGACATAAAGCCAGTGGAGCTGAGAAAATGTGCAGATCCAAGGAGCGAGAGCCAAATGAAAGTGTGCCTAAAGTCCATACACACATATCTTTATTTATATATTTTAGTTACAGGAGCAAATGCACCCTCCTCATTGTTTAACCCAGTCTGAGTTGGGCACTGGGAACTTGCCACCAACAACTCTGATCCATATAAACAGCCTTTCCATACTGTGGCTTAGAACTTCTGGTTTAGAGGAAGTTCAAATAATTTGCTAGTTTGACAAGTGAAGTATATAATAATAATGATAACATTAAAGTCAGAAAGCAAGCGATAGTATTTAGAAAGATGTCCTTGGGTTGGGATGCAGTAGTAGTTGTGGTAAGCAGCAAAGGAGAGAGAAGACAGAAAAAGAAAACCCCAGATAAGGAAACACTTCTTATTTCTTAATTGGCTCTAAAATATATAGCATTATTAGAGAGGGTTTCAAATCATAAAGCTATAAATTCAGAAACAGGAATGGTAGAGGTATTTCTAGAAGAAGAGAAGGTCCCTGTGGATATCAGGTGGTAGGTTTGCACAAGAAATGCTACAATACTGCTGGGCTAACCAGTGAAGCTCATGCCCAACTTGCTGATGTGTTGCAAAAATCTTGGAAGCCTGGGGTATTAAAGTAACTGGTATATGCATAAACATTTGATCATTAACAGAAAAGTAAGTGTTCCAGGAACATAGACAGCTAGTTTGTGTGAATGTATCATATTTAAACCAGCAGTTAGAGGGGCCTTCAGAGAAAGCAGTACCCACAGATCCATCATTTCTGTTGATTCAAATAACACATACCACCTTTTGCAATGCTCTTCAAGTATGCTGTTTGTGTCTTTCTTTTAATTTTGTTTTCCTTCCCTACCTCTTTGTTCTTTCTCTTTCATTTAAAATTCTTTCCCTTTGGGTGTGGATGCCGGCATTTATGTACAGATCTTCCTTGTGTAGTAAGATTATTAATGCTGGTAGCTTGAGATAAAGTCTATGCAAGTTCAGCCTGAGTGGCTCTAGGCAGTTCCTTGAACTTGACTACATTCAGGAAATTTTAAGTATTTCCTGGAAATTGCCCGAGTCAGCTCAAGAATCAATGATAAAACATATCCTGTAAGTCCTGTACACAACATGTGGGCAGAGAAAAGACAAAGCAACATTCCAGCTGTTTAAATAATGAGCACAGGTTTCCCTTAAGGGGGTTCCTTTGCGTAGGAAAGAAAGTTAAGGCAGGATAGAGTGGGCAGGCAGCTTGTAGGATGTCTGGAAAATTAAGTGGGAAAAAAGAGAGTGTTGGTAGGAAGGCCTCTGAACTCTAAGAGGATAAATCCTGGAAAGAGTTAAGGAGACAAATCAGAGCACCCCTCGTTTTCATTTTTCCAAATACAACTTTGTTAGTATCTAAGACAGCTGCAGGAAAAGAAAAGGGTGAAATGTGTTTGGAAAATTCCAAGTGTGGCATTTCTGTTTCAAAAGTCCTGTATTTTATCTTGCCGTTCTTAGTTGGAAATGGGCAGCATCACCCATGACAGGTATGTGGTTGGGTAATGTCCTAGGAACAAAATACATTCTTTTTACAGTTCCAAAAGTTCAGATTTCTAGGGTCTGATAGGACTAGTAGTAACCTTGAACCTGTCCATTTCATGTAGAGCTTTAGTAAATCTCACTGGGTTTGGGACCTTCACAGCTTTGTCAGGGAATCTACCTTCCTTTTCTCCTCTTCTCTCCCTTCCTCACTCTCTTCCATCATTCATTCACACAGTGGCCCAGAGCGCCCTGACAATGTGAGATGAGGATGACTGAGGCACGGTTTCTGCCCTAAAGGAGGTTATTCTCTAGTTGAGGAGCCAGAATAGAACATGGAAAGATGAGTGTTATGCAGAACCCAGAACGGTGAGAGCCTGTGCCTGGCTGGAGTTCCCTGGCCAGGCAGTGTTGAGGCCCTTCCAGTTAAAGTGGGGTAGGGGCAGCTCACCAGATGCCTCCAGAGAGCCACAAGCCAGGGTTTATTTATCAGCTATCAGGAAGCTCTGATACCAAGAATAACATTTTAGATGACAAAGAAATACTCTCAGAGAGTGGTATGAGGAGGTGGTGTTGCAAAATTTCCATATAGCTTTGGTTGGAGAGGAAATTATTATTATTATTGTTATTTTTTTCTGGGAGAGGGGCAATTTGGCAGTTTTTCTACCAAAATTAAAAATACACATGAAATACACGTCCTCTGACTCTGCAATTCTATTTCTAGGAAGCTGCCCTCAGATATATTCTGAAGAATGTACAAGGATAAATGTATTAGTAAGTTTATTGTAACATTGCAATAGTGAAAAATTATAACTACTCTAAATATCTAATTATAGGAGAATGGTTAAATAAATTGTGGTATGCTACGGAATGCTATGCAGCAGTTTAAAAAAATAACAAGGAGCTCTAATACTGATTGGAAAGGGACTGTTAAGTAAAAAAGGAATGTTGCAGAATAATTTATACAGTCTGATACCAGTTATGGTTTAAAAAAATTCTACGCACATATACACATACCATATTTATCTATCTATCAAATTTATATTAAAAAGCACAGGAGGATGTGTGATCCAGGTCCTTCACAGCAGCTATTTTGACTGAGGGGAATGAGGTTGGGAGTGGGGAATCGGATGGGTGAAAGGGACATTCTTTTACCTCATGTGTTACTATATCATTGGAATTTTTTCTGAATGGTGAGTATATATTCATGTATCACTCTTGCTAAAGCATAAAAATTACATTTTAAATTCCTACGGCATTTGAAATGCCACCTGGGGCATAAGGCAGGGGTATAATCTCCAGTGAAGCGGTGAATGGTTAGCAAATATCAGTCGCGTAGAAATGGCCTTTGATGTTCTGAACATTTCCATGAGGGAGAAGCCCTTAAACTTAATTTTTCCATTAAACCTAGGATTCTAGGGGGTGAGTTAGCTATAGGACAATCTTAATGCAAATGTGTCTCTGCCTATATGGTGCCACAGTGACAATTTGAAAAGTAAAAAGTTCAGTGAATTTAACTAGTTGCTTCGACTACCAAACTTGGTCTATTTCTCCCCATATAGCTCACTGACAACATTGGTCAAACCAGTTTTCTTGTTGTCAGATCATAAGCCCAATTATTAGACTGCAACATGCTCTTTTCCACCAGTAGCCTCCCTTCTTGTACAGACATAACCGAAATGTGCACAGTACTCTCCTGCTATTAACTTAAATTGTTGGCTTCTCCTCTGTCCAGACAGTCTTTGAAGCTGATTCCTGGCAGGAATGTGGAGGGAGCTCAAGGGCTTCCCAGCCCAAGAGACAAAATCAATCTAGTGTTCAGGGAGGCAAACGGGAAGACTGGACTTTAGAGTCTGACAGATGCAGATTGGAGTCCTGTCTCTGTCCTTCACGGGCTCTGTGACTGTGGGCCAGTTCCTCAATATCTCTGGGCCTTACTCTCCTTATCTGCAAATGAGGAGAATATTCTGTAATTCAGTTGCTTGCTGTAAGGATTGCATGTGACCTGTGCAGCACCTGGTCCAGTGCCAGCCACGTAGTTTCTGTATTATTGTAAGCATACTGAAGAAAAACATTTTGTGTTTGTTTTTAAAGCAGAATCATCATGAAATTATTATTTGGTTCACACCTCTCCTTCTCATTTGTCTTTTTAAATTCAGCAAAGGCCTCTCTTCTAGCTTCGGAAATGTCCTGGGTTTTAGGCTAAAGGGGAGTTTGGATTCAGGGTAGGGCGTGGTCAGCGTAGCTTGGGGTGACCCAGTGGAATTCTATTTCCTGTAGCATATCCATAGCTTCAAAATATCTGCTAAACACTGAAAGCAAATTTTAATGAGCTGGTAATTTCAGGGGAGATAGGATTTCAGACTGTTTAGCACGAAGACACCCAGGCAAACACTAATTATTTGGTATGAATTTTAGGAACAATTTTACTTTATATTCTTCCCAATTCTCCTGCCACTGTGAGAACACTTTTGGGGTTAGAGGACTCAGCAGTTCTGTGCACCACAGCAAACCCCACCCACTTTTTGGTCCTCTTTAAAAGGACAGCATAACAAGGTCAGGTATAAAAAGTATATTCAGCTTCTTGTGTTTGGAAAAAAGATCAACCCTAGGTATGCGGGAACAGTGAAGTGTATTAAAAGCTTAACGTAGAACACTGCCTTTATATATCTGGGGGGAGAGGGAGAGAAAGATTTATGAATGTGGCTGTATCCCCAATGAATTGAGCTGCCCTTAAAAGACTACCCAGTTACCTGGCTGGGGCAACCATCAAGATGAGTAGGACGTTTCCTGGAAGATGATCTTCACAGAGCTACTTGGCCAGCTGACGACTGAGTGAACAGAGGAGGGTCACCAGGTAGCATGCTGTGGAACCTGGATTCTAATATGCAGTGCTGGACACCAGAGCCCAAGCTCTGAACCTCTAGAGTAATGGAAAATCATGTGGATTCTGTCACTGTGTACCAGCAAGGTGACCTGGGGCAAGTGGCTCAACCTCTCTGCAGCCTCAGTTTCCTCATCTATAAGAATGGGAATAACAAGAGGGTCTCCCTCCGAAGCAAGTTGTGAGAATGAAATATGTGTAGAGTTCATTGCACAATGGCTGGCACACAGTAAGTGCTCATGTATTGTTATTTATTATTATTGTTATTTATGAATCTTGGATCCTGAAAACAGTACCAACAGATAGGCATTATTGCCATCTCACATTGTGGAAACTGAGGCTCAGGGCTATCGAGGGACGTACCCAGATGAGGAAGTCAGTAAGTGGGAGAGCTGGGGCCCTGTGGCTTGGTGTAATTAGATTAGCTCCTAAATACCAGTGATTCAGTTTACCTATCCTCTGCTGGGCATTAGCAGATGTTGAGGGATAAACCTGAAATGTTCCTTTTGCTTTAACCCAGGGGTGGACTCTTTACGTGCCCAACTCAGGCTCCTGGCCAGCACACAGGGCCTCTCTCCAGGTTCCACGCAGAAAGCCCTTTCATAGTCCCTGCCAATGTCTGTCTTCTTCACCTCAGGCTCAGTAGCAGGCATGGGGAGAAGGAGACTGTCTCCATCCCATAATGGGAGAGGGCAACCGGGCAGCCAGGGCTGAACCTGCAGAAGCAGCAGCATTTGAGAACTGGAGCTTGGGGCCCATCTGTAGATCAGCAGTGTGGGGTCGGCCCCTCAAGTCTGTTCAGCTGTGGCAGAAAACTACTTTGGAGTACCCCACATGACAGGAAGCAGCCTCTGTGAATATGTCTGTGCACAGTGTGCAGCTGGTGGACACTCAGGACGTGAGGAAAACAGAAACTTCTGTCAAGCAGTCCAGCAAAAAATGAAAAAGTCAAGAGGAAAAGCCCCTGCAAGAGATTTTAAAACTTTCTGGTATTTCATGCACTATGGTGATACATGGCTCCTCTCTGGATTGGGTCTGTACCAGTCCACTGAACTTTCTAGATAAAATCTTTGTTGTATAGCAGCTTGTTTCATTTATTCAATATTTTTTACCAAGTGCGTAATTGATGCTGGGCACTTGATGGTACTGGGTAGAGCAGGAACATGGCAGACCCCATCCTTGCCCTCCAGGAGCTCACGTTCTGGAAGGAAGAGAGGCATTAAACAAGTACTTGAAATAATCATTATATGAGTTATAATCGGAATTAGCATAATGCAAGAAAAGGCAAAGAATGGAGGAAATTGATCTAATTTGGTGGTGGTGGGGCATCAGATAAAGCCTTTTGGGAGAAAGAGATATTTAAACAAAGACTTAAAGTTTGCAGGGAAGTTGGCCAGGCAAAGAAGAAGGTAATGGAGGGAAGGGTATTTTCATTCATTTACCCATGCATTATTCATTCATTTATTCAGCAATTATTTATTGGATATTTCCTATTGCCAGGCACTGTTCTAGAAGGTTAAGAAACACTAGTGAGCAAATCGGACAGAAACTGCTCTGCTCATAGAGTCAAATTCCCAGTTGTTCTGATTATCTATTGCTATGTGACCAACAACCTAAAAACTTAAGGGCTTAAAACAACCATTTTATTTTGCTCACAGTTTTGTGCATCAGGAAATGGAGAAGGGCTTTCCTGGCTGGTGCATCTCCACTCCAGATGGTGTTATGCAGGCAGCTGGAGCTGGAGGGTCCACTTCCAAGATGGCTTCTTCACTCACATGGCTGGATCCTGTGCTGGGATGGGGGTAATTGATGCTGGCTGATGGCTGGGAGCTCAGCTGGGGCTGTTGACCGGCTTGCCCGTATGGTTTGGGCTTTACAGAGAGAGCATTCCAGGAGGACTGGGAAGAAGCTTCAAGGCTTCTTGTGATCTAGCCTCAAAAGGTCCAAGATGTCTCTTCTGCCACCATCTATTGGTCAAGCAAGTCACTAAGGCCAATGCAGATTCAAGGCAAAGGGAATTACATTCCACCTCTCAATAGGAGGAGAAGCAAAATTTGAGCTTACTCAAATTTTGAACTCAGGAGCTCTGGCTCTGTGAGTTGAAAGCCAGGTGCAGAGTTAAGAAAGAGTTTGGAAATTTTAGCATTTAATTTTTTAAATACACTCTGGCATCAGAAAGCCAATAATATTAATCAGGCACCTCCAATATATAGTTGTACAGCAGGGGTCAGCAAACTGGCCTGTAGGCAAAATCTGGCCCTCTGCTTGTTTTTGTAAATAAAGTTTTATTGAAACACAACTATGCTCATTTGTTTATTTTTTGTCTTTGGCTGCTTTCGTGCTACAATGGCAGAGTTGAATATTTACAACAGAGATTGTATAGCCCACAAAGCCTGAAATATTCACCATCTGGCTCTTCACAGAAAAAGTGTGCTGATGACTGCTCTATAGCTTCCATTAATATATGGAATTACGATCTGCCGGTTACTGGGCTTCGACTTTATGTGCATTAAGTTGTTTGGTTCTCATGACAGCCCTTTGAGAAAGGTACGATCCACATTTATAAATGGGACATAGAGGGCCGGCCCGGTGGCGCACTGGATAGTGTGCCGCTTGGGAAGCGCGGCAGCACTCCCGCCTGAGGGTTCGGATCCCACATACAGACCGGTTCCCGCTCACTGGCTGAGCGAGGCGTGGGAGCAGCACCGAGGGTTGCGATCCCGTTGCCGGTCCCGGTCCGGTGCGGGGGCGACACTGAGGGTTGCGATCCATTGCCGGACACGGAAAAAGACAAAAAAAAAAAAAAATGGGACATAGATATTTAAGGAGGTTAAATAACATGTCTGAGATTACATAATTAATATGTTGTAGAACTGAGATTTGAATCCAAGTTGTTGACATTAAGGACCTGGATCTTTAGAACTTTTTCGATGGATTTGCAGAATATCAGCCGTGTAAACTCACAATTGCAATTTGTGACAAGTGCTGCAGACAAGGTGTTCCAGTGGCCAATCATGGAGGCAGGTCCTTTTGGGTCAAGATGAGATGCTCATACTTTAACCATAAGGCAGGAGGAGACAATGAGGAGTTTATGAGGAGGGAAGAGCAATGAGTGGTGGGACCAGGGAAGATTGGTCCTGACACCCAGAGTCTGCCCAGTGTTCTGGCCCCTCAGCCCATGATCTGGAACCCTGATCTATCCCCTGGGGAGCTCCTCTCAGGCCCTTCAGCTGGTGAGATAGTAGCAAAGTTAGGGAGGTAATAACAGAATCAATGAAACTTGAGAGGAGATGTATAGCCAGAATAGTGATCCCCCAAAGATGTCCATGTCCTAGTCTCCAGAATGTGTGAATGTGTTAGGTTACATAGAAAAGGGGAATTAAGCTTGCAAATGGGAGTAAGGCTGCTAATCAGCTGACATTATAAAAAGGAGATAAAATTTTGGATTATCTGAGTGGGCAAAAATGTAATCACAGGGGTCCTTTAAAATAGAGGAGGGAGGCAGAAGAAGAGTTAGCATTAGAGAGAGATTTGAAGATGCTAAACTGTTGGCTTTGAGGACGGAGGAAGGGACCAGGAGCCAAGGAATACAGGTGATCTCCTGAAGCTAGGAAAGGCAAGGTAACAGATTCTCTCCTGGAGCCTCCAGAAGGAATGCAGCCCTGCTGACATCTTGATTTTAGCCCAGGGAGATCCATTTCAGACTTCTGACCTCCACAACTATAAGATAATAAATTTGTGTTGTTTTAACCACTAAGTTTGTGGTAATTTGCTGCAGTGACAACAGAAAACTAACACAAGAGAACAACCCATTAGATCATATTGAACAAACCATCGGGTCATATTAAATTACGGTTGATGTCTTTTGTGGCAAACATCCTATCAGTTAAATAAGGAGAGTAGCCTAAGGGGACCATATTGGGTACATTAATAGCTCTTACTGCTCACTATAAAAATAATATCTCTATCAGGACTGAGCACTTACTTTGTGCTAGGCACTCTGCACATATCTCTATTTTTTATAACAACACCATGATGTAGGTTTTGGTCTCTCTTTTTCTAGATAAAGAAAGGTTCAGAGAGCTTAAGGGATTTATGCAAGGTTGTATATATCATAGATGAATTGGAATTCAGGTTTCATTCCATTATGATATATTGTTGGATTAACACTACCACTGGCTTTTCTTCCACTTTCAAATTACTCAGAGGGAGAGGAGAGAGATGATACAAACTCCATGGTGGCAGGGATGTTATCAGTCCTGGTTATTACTTAATTCCTGTGCCTATAACAATATCTAGCACATAGTAGACATTGTAGCATATATACTTTTTTTTCAACAAATAAATGAGGAGTTGGATGGATGGAAACCCTAGTGTAGGAAAATGGAAACCTAGATTAGAGCCAGAGAGCCCAGGAGCTGAAAAGTGCCATTGGAAATAATTTAATGAACTCCTTTCGTTTTACACGTGGGCAAAATGGGTCCAGTGAGTGAAAGAGAATTATCCCATGAGTGATTCAAAAAATGCTGAGCTGAGGAGGGATGGTTCTGGATGAGCATACATTTAAGAAGAGTGGGTCATGGGAATGCAAACCAGAAGTTCACATTTAACTGATTTCATACCAAATATTCTAAGCTGGGCTTTAGAAAATAAAGGCCAATGTGGGTCATTCTACTATCTCACCTTTAGGACTAGTCATCTACAGACAGTGGGAGAGCAGGGGATGCCCAAGCAGACAACAGAGAAGGGGAGAAAACACAGAGTCTGATTTTTAAAGCTGATCCTTTTCTTCAGACCTGGGTGAAGTTATAGGTACCACCTGACATGGGAAAACAGTGGAATTTTTACTGCTGTTCAAGTGTATTGCACTTGTTGAAGCATGCAAGTCTTAGAAGAATGAGGTTGTAGGGGCAGGTGGGTGGAGGGGGTAGTTGAAAGTGTTTCTGGTAAAAGGAGAAAGAGAATGAAGCAGGAATGTGTCTTCCCTTCAGGGAAGTGAGGACACCTGGGACACCTGAGACCATTGAGAACATTTGCAGTAAACATGGCTCAGCACTTGGTGGAAGCAGAACTGTGAGTGCCAGAGAGCCTTATGGGCTCTATTGGGACAGTCCTTTAAAGGCTGAAGGCTGTAGTAGCAGAGACAGGACCCGGGATATAAAATAATGTGTAGCTTTGTCTGTTAAATTAGGCAACCCATGGAAGTTGATGTTTCAACTGGTTGGACCAAAAGTCCAATTTTCTCTTTGCCCATTGTAAAGAAAATATATATGACAATTCTAAGGTATGCTTTATGGATTGTGATGATAGCATGCTATCAAGAGACTCTTTTTAAAAACTTTTCTTAAATTTTTTTTATTGAAACATAATTGTACATATCTGTGGGGTACAGAGTTGAATTATCAATACCTATGTGCCATATGTAATGCTCAAATCAGGATCATTAGTATATTTGATGTTATACAATGTAATCATTTTTTTGTGGCCTTTTACCAATTTCTCACTAACCTCTCCCTCCTCTTTCCCACCTCTGGTGGCTTCAGTTCTGTAGGTGACTCCTAACTTGGAGAATTGGTTCTTTGCAAAATAGAAAGGATTTGATACTGATAATATAATCAGCTGGATATGGTGCAGACCTATTTAATTCATCTTCAAGGAGAGACAGCACAGTAGTGGCTAAGAATTTGGAGTCAAGATAGACCACCCTTTATTTGCTGTGGACACTGGCAAACTTATGTCTCATTTTCTCCATCTATGAAATGAAAATAATAATGGTTACCCTTTCATAGGCTTGTCCTGAGGTTTGATTAGCACAGGTAACATACGTGATGAACAGTACATGCTCACTAAATACATGTTATTAGTACCCATTTCTAAGCTCCCTGAGATGTTTTCAACCATTGTAGATATTTTAGTGAAGCAACTCTGTGTATATGGATATCTGTCTCTCTGACTGAGTTTTTAAAAGTTGGATAAAAAAATCTATCCAGAAGAAGAGATGAAAATAACACTCATCCTCCAGCTTTGCAGGCGAATGAGTTCCTGAGTAGAAAAGGACAGTGAATCTGAGCTGTGTATGGAATGCAGACCCTGTCACTTCTGATGTATACGGGGATCTCCCACCTGCTCTGGATGCAAAACCAGCCATCGCATGCTGAGGACTGATGCCTCTTTCTGCCTTTGCACTTGTAAACACCAAGCATTTATTCAGTTTTCCTGTGGTCTTCTGCTTAACTCAGGCCTTTTTATTTACAAACATGTACACCTTTTACACAGGCATCATATGGAGCGAGCCCAACATCTTTCCTCACGTCGACTCCAGACAAATGTGTTTTGGTTTCTTGACCAGATGACAATATTTGCTCTGTTTACGAGTATCTGATGAGCAAAACCAACAGAGGTGCTCCAGAGAGGCTGGCTGTGCTGCTCCTCAGGGGAAAAAAAAAGAGCCAAACCTAGCCTCCCTGGCAGTACTGTCCTGGTGTGTGACTGATCTGTTTGCTGATTAAATTCTTAACTCATATCTATTTGGGGCTTACGTCAGTTTTGCGTCTTTGATCTTTAATTTTGCAGTGCTTTAGTTCTTAATTGTTTTTTTTCAGTAAACTGCAGAAATGACTCATCAGCAGGAAATGTGGATAAATAGTCAACTATACTGAAAATACAAATAAACATATCTTTCTTTGTGAGCAAGATTTGCTTAAAGGGGAGAGAACCTGGAAAGACAGACTGTAGTTCCAGGGCAAAATCTTCTGTTCCTATGGGATTCTAGACCCTTTTCCTGGTATGGGGATGGCATGAGCCCAGCTGCTCGAGCCCAGGAGTTCAGGATTATTGCTGTAGAACTGGTAATCTCCTCATCAGGAATTTAAGTGATTTTTGAAGACTTATCTGACAAGTGTGTACGTGCCTGTGTGCATGCATGTGTGTGTGTGGTCTATAATCCCCCTGAGTGATCTTTTTGGTCACTTATCTGACCAGTGCTCACTAGCCTCGTATAAACAGAGGTCTAATTCTATTGTTCACGAAACAGTCAATAACACTGAGCACTATTAAACATACCATGAAGAATGGAATTAGAATTAGCATCTAGATGGAATCATTACCACATGGGCACAGTCTTGTGTATATAAAGAATTTCTTTTGATTACAATGTCCACATGCCCTTTGATTCCGAAATCTTCCCCTTTTCCACGTAAACAATTTTGTTAGCGTGGCAATCACAAGGAGCAGTTACAAGAACCTGACTTGTATCTCTTAATCGAGATGAAAGAGAGGCAAAACCGCAGTAGTGATGAAAGCATTGCATAAAGCGTATTTTCCATATTTTCCATTTGGACTAAATCCAAGTTTCAAAGTTCAGGAGGCCCCCTGAGCATGCTGGAGACTTTACCTGATGACTCATGAGAGGTGTAAACAATTCTCTCCCTGTGTTTGGGGCCGGTGGCCAACTCCTGCTGCCCTCTCGTCTTTAGTTCCTTGCAAGTGCCTTAGGTGGGTATTTTCCCATCCTGTGATATGCCTGAGAGCTTAGTGCGATGCCATACTGGCAGGGACGGTGACTATCCCAGGAAATTTTACTCTATTATGACTTTTTTTATTTCATATAGAAAATAGAAACCTCTAGTTAATTTTCTCTTAGTGGACATCCAGAAACCTGGCAAATAAAGATAAATTCAAGGCAACAGATTATCCAGCCACAGTGAAGCTGAAATAATATCGATAGGTTTGAATATGATTTTGTTGTGTTTTAAAGTAATGCTGAATACTAAAGTTTATTTTATTTATTTATTTTTTTGTCCTTTTTGAGACCGGCCACACCACGCTCAGCCAGTGAGCGCTGTGAACACACCGGTCATCCCTATATAGGATCCGAACCCGCGGCGGGAGTGCGGCTGCGCTCCCAGCGCCGCACTCTCCCGAGTGCGCCACGGGCTCGGCCATGAATACTAAAGTTTAAAAAAAGTTTATGTTTACTTATAAGGATTTAGTTTTATAATTATGGTTACATTACTTAATAATAATACATCAAAAATTGGGAAAGGCAGAGAGGAATCCAAGATTCTTCCTATAAACCCTAATAATTTCATTAACCTCTGAAATCTCAAGATGCAATGTCTGGGATACCAGCTACACTCAGTTAAGTTTTAGGGAAAAGCCAAAACAGACTCTTCTCTCTCTGACCTTGGGGATTCTAACTCAGGATGGGCATGAGGAGATGTGGGGACATTTCCAGGAGAGGCGTTTTGGCAGATCTTGTAGGTACTTCAGCAGACAACTTAGTAATTTGGTATGAAAATTCATCTTGGTTATGAGCTTAAATTATTCCCACATATTGATACCCTCTTTTATATCTTTCCAATTTCAGATCCAAAGATTTCAAATCTTTAGTTCCGAGACGATTCTATTATTCTATTCTTAAAAATGATAGTGGCTAATACTTATTAAGTGCTGACTGCCTTCTAGGCACAGTTCTAAGTGTTGTACAATTACTACTTCATATAGTCCTCACGACACATTCATGAGGTGAATATTAACATCATCCACATTTTATTGATGTGAAAATGGAGACATATAACTGCTATATTCCTAATGTGTTACTATTTAATGGTATCATTTCTATTTTTACTTAACTAGTTTATCACCACTGAACATTATTTTTACTATTTAATATTTTCTTTAAGTAGAAATTATGTTTTGAGCAGCTTTAGATTTATAGCAAAATTGAAGATATAGAGATTTCCCATGTATCCCCTGCCCTCACATGTGTAGCCTCCAGATTGTCAACATCCACCACCAGAGTGGTACATTGGTTACAACTGATGAACCTACATTGACACATCATCACCACCCAGAGTCCATAGTGTACATTAGGGTTCACTCTCAGTGTTGTACATGCTCTTGGTTTGGACAAATGTATAATGACATGTGTCCACCATTGTAGTTTCATACAGAGTAGTTTCAGTGCCTTAAAAATCCTCTGTGCTCCACCTATTCAACCCTCTCTCCCATCAACCCCTGGTAACCATTGTTCTTTTGACTATTTCCATAGTTTTTCCCTTTTCAGAGTGTCATATAGTTGGAATCCTACTGTATGTAGCTTTTCCAGATCGGCTTCTTTCACTTAGTAATGTGCATTTAAGTTTCCCCCATGACTTTTCATGGCTTGATGGCTCACATTTTCTGGTCTTTTAAACCTTTATTTAATCATTCATTCAGTCTTTCAATAAGTACTTTTTGAGTATTTATCATGAGACAAGAACATAATACTTCAATTACTTCTTTTCAGCTTTATTTATTTATTTATTTATTTTTCTTCCACACTTATGTCTTGGAACAATTAAAAATTGAAGCTGCCTTTTTTCTAAAACCCTGCATTCTGGTGATCTCAGCCTTGAAAAAAAAAATCACCATTAACAATTTATATTTGTACAAACCTTGTACATGCAAACTGCAATCCAGAAAAATCTGTAAGATTGCCATAGCCAGGCTATTCCAACTGAAGATGTTTCAGATACTCCAGAAAATAGCATATAGACAACGCCAGATATTAACCTTTATTTTCTTTTATTTTTCATAGAAAAGCTCTTATTAAATATTTGTACACTTACACCCTACGGAGACCTAGCCTTGATGGGAGCCCATCTGTAATGCCACTTCTGGTGGTGTTACTAGCACTGTGCTCTAAACAACTGAGCTCACCAGCCACCCCTTTGAGCACTTAAAAAAAAGAAAATTCTGACCTAGCTCAGTTGATATAATTTTTTTCTTTTCCCCATAATTATAGACACATTTAGTGGTCTGTCTCATTGTCAGGTATTCTCAGGGAGCCTTGCTAATGTTTTTGCCATAATCTATTTCCTAGGAAATTTCTCTTTCTTCCTCAGTATTCTGAAAATACGTATGTATGTGCCTGTGTAGAGGAGTCAATTTTGTCCTTCTTTATTTCCCTTCTTTCAAATAAATCTTTATTGAGCACCTGCTAAATGCCATCCACTCTGTGGGTCATGGGGACACAACAGCAATAAATCCCCCAAGTACTCTCTTTGTAGAGCTTAGAGTCTACGGGGGAGACAGATATTGTAACAAAAAACATATAAATAAATCTGTGATTCTATATTATAATAAGTGCTAAAGAGAAAAAATTTTTAAAGTGTGATGAGAGAATATTAATGGGTGAGACTGGATTTAGAATGGGAGGTTCAGGAAGGGTCCCTGAGGAAGTGACATCCTTCTCGGCTGTGGGGGAGAGAGGCAATGGGGTGGGCTGAGGCTGGAAGGGACAGGAGTCAAGGCCTTGGAGGTTCCCTGCTTTATGGTCACGTGCAAGGACAGCCTCTGAAGGGCTGCAAGCAGTGGAGTTGGCTGTGGGGGAGAGAGGCAATGGGGTGGGCTGAGGCTGGAAGGGACAGGAGTCAAGGCCTTGAAGGTTCCCTGCTTTATGGTCACGTGCAAGGACAGCCTCTGAAGGGCTGCAAGCAGTGGAGTTCCATAAGCAGGCCTATGTATTGGAAAGACTCTCCTGTCTCCTGTGGGTGACTTGGGTTAGGAGATCGCTTGGGACCTTAGCAGCCTTGTGAAAGTCCTCAGACAGCAATCCTTCATCCACTTAATCGGATCAAGGAAGACCATACAAATTCTTGGTTATGTTAACATCGGATAACTGTCATTATAGAGCATTATAGTAGTTTTAGGAGCTGGCAGCTTAATCAAGTGGTCTCCACTGTGGAGTGACACAACCCAGAAATTGTACAAAAAAATTCATTGCCAGGCATCAGAGAAATATCAGGACTTCTATTTTTAAAAATAATAAATACAAATAAATAAAAAAATATTCTTTCCGACTTGTCCTTTTCTTTGTATATACTATACTGAACAAAATATACTAGCATATATATAGTTTATAAACAAAGAAATGTACATGTAGGAGTGGTGGTACAAAGCTTCTTACTGGTTGCCTTTTCCTTCCGTGATGTAAGTCTGTATCTGTGTCAAAGGCTACTCTGACTCAACTTCGGAAATTAGTATTTCAGGATTTTATTGTCATATACTACAGAGATTTAGGGAGAATGTACACCAAAACTTATACCAATAAATTAGAACAAATAAAAATAATGGAGTAAGTTAAAACTAAACATCTGCTTGGCTCCCACGCTTAGCCTTCCAAAACTTAGGACGGTGCCTGACACACAGGAGGTGTCCGAATAAACGTTTGCTGAGAGAATAAATGAAGAATTCATTTAATAAAAGAATATAAGTTGTGACATAAAATTTACCCACTGAGTCTAAAACTGTTTAAATGTACTAAGTAGAACAGCTAAATCCTCAACTGACTGGGTACAAACGTAGCAGACCCCATCTTCTTGTTTTTCCTGTGCTGTTCTCTGGTTCCTGGGTGAGACTCAGTATTTTCGTCAGTGTCCTTTCTTCTCTCTTGTCCCTTCTGGGCTTTGACAGTTTCTAGAAGCTGGTTGTGTCCCCTGCCTGGCCAATCTTCTGCCATGTGTGGCTTTTTGTTCCACCCCAACCTCACAGACTCACCTTCCTTCAAGCCATTCAAGAGAAACTCTTGGTTCTGACGCAGACACCTAAGTGAAATATAATCCCCACCTGCCATGGAGCTCATTTTCTCCAACTAGTCTGGGTAATGATTTAGGTTCTCTTCCTCAAAGCCAGGGCTGACAGAGCATGACAAGATAAATGGCGGAGGTTCCTACAACATCTTTAGGAGAAGCTAGGTTTTGGGGGTGAGCATGAAAGCTCAGGGAGATGTCTGTATTAGCTCCTGGCACCTGCAGCTGTGGAAGAACTATCTGGATCAGAGGTTGTAAATGGGGTCTAGCAGTTAATGCTCAGCAAGACATGGAGGACAGAAAATTTTTATAGTGTCCAGAAGGAATGCCCGCTCCTCAATTCTAGCCAGTTGCTCACACGTGAAATATTTTTATATAAAATCTTCCAATTTTTAAATGTTGGCAATTGTACTGGGTTGGTAAAACATGTCAGAGGGCATGAATCAGTCCTCAGACCATCTTTGCAATTGCTGGGTTAGAGCGACACCACTGCTGTTTTCTCCTATAATCTCACTGTTCTTTCCCGGTCTGGTGCTGCATTTGTTTCATATCTTAACGTCCTCTCATCTTGATTGTCTTATATTCATCCAGATTTTTCTCTTCATTCCTTAATGGAGGGGGAACCATAATGGATCTTCCTTACTAAAAGCTGTTGTTAGGGAGAAATTGGTAAAGGGCCACAAAGAATGTTTACATTGTGTAATGATAAAATAAAAAAAATAATAATTAAAATTAAAAAAGAAACCTCCAAACTTTTGTTTGTAAAGTTAAAAAAACAGAAACAAAACAAAACAGGGTGAACCTTCCTTTCACAATGGGAGAACATAGCCACATGGTGCAGACTTTGGAGCAAAGAAGCAGAGGGGTTAGAAGAAAATTTGGAATCAGAGCAGGTGGACTGCTTTCTCTCCTTTGAGACTCAAATGACCTTGCATGAGTTGCTCAACTCATTTATCTTTTGTTCCTTTGAATGCCCTTCCTGCCTTCCTATTTAAAGGAGCTTTCCTTCTACCGAACCCAGGTGTCGGGCCTCTTGCACCCAGTTTGGAGAAAGCCTCAGTTCTCTAGCACACAGAGGAGTGGTGGACATGGGTGAGTATTACATGCTGAGCATCTGTGCTCCTTGATTAGGTTAGTGACCCTTGATTTTCCTTTGGGAAACCTCCTAGAATGCAGAAGGGGTATCAACTGATGTGTCCTACCCTCCCCTGGCCAGGGAGCTTCCCCTGGGCTATCAAAGGAGGGGGGGTTCCACACAAGAAAATTGACAAGGGGGCACCGAAGGAAAAGAGCATGTTCGTTGGGCAAGCAGAGTCAACTGGTGAGCACTACACCCAGTGCTGAGGGATGTGAATTTGGGGAAGAGGAAGGTTTTTAGAGAAGCCCTAGCCTAGGCCCCTCATGCTGCAGATGAGGAAGCTGAGCTTGGAGATGTTGGGTAACCAGCCGAAGGCACCGAGATGGGAGTTGCAGCTTGTCATCAGCTTCTGATACAACTTATGAGACTTGGGCCATATTAGTTTGTCAGACCTATGCCTCAGTTGCCTTATCTGCAAAGTGGTCACAATGATTTCTGACTCAAATAAATGTTCTGAGAACAAATGAGATCTTATCTTTAAGGTACAGTGTCTCGAAAATACAAAATGTGACTAGTAAACAGGTTGTCCCGGAGGTTTTACATCTGGTAAAATCAAGCAACACAAGACTTTGAATTCAAGTGAGGCTTTCCCGTCAAATAAATGTTCTGAGAACAAATGAGATCTTATCTTTAAGGTACAGTGTCTCGAAAATACAAAATGTGACTAGTAAACAGGTTGTCCTGGAGGTTTTACATCTGGTAAAATCAAGCAACACAAGACTTTGAATTCAAGTGAGGCTTTCCCTTCCATCTCAAATTTTGTCAGGCATTACAGGGCCATAGACATACCCAACTCAACCTCCTGAGCAGATAAGATTGCTCTAGAGAAGATTCTAGCTGTTGCTTTCTACTACAGAGAAGTGGTTAAGAGTGGGCTTAAAAACCTGGGTTTTGACTCTGGGTTTATCACTTTCTTGGGTAAACTTTGGCAAGTTATGCAAATGCTCTGTATACCAGTTATCTCATATGTAAAGGACATGAATGGTTGTAGCTACCACCATTGTGGTGAACACGGGAAGAGATCAGGAAAGCACGTGTTTAGGACGCCAGCTGGTACACATGAAGCTCTAAGTCAGTGCTAACCAGTGAGGAGAAGGATGAAGTGGCAGCACTAGCAGTCATGGTGCTGCCACTCCTGACTGCGATAGGCTCTCGGCTACATGCTGACTTTCAGTGGGAAGGTGGAAGGACAAAGGTGACATATCACAGAGAATCTGACACAGACGCATCGTCTGCTTTTCCCCTGGTGGTCCCAGGAGAGTCCTTCAAGACCAGTCGTTAGATTCAGGAGGTCACGCAGCCTTGTGCTGCATGTGCAGAGAAAATCACCTCCTTTATAGTAAATGGAGGGGCAGCAGAGGGCAGGGAAGGGAAACAAAACAGGACCCAGGGTTGGGCTTGTGGTGGTTGTTCTCTTCTGTGTGTTTGCCTCAGTGTTAGCACAGCATGGCAGATCCTCGGGAAGTCCTCTCGATCTCCAGGCTACGTGGGTCTCCTTGTCACAGCAGCCTGTGCTCCTCTTCTGGCTGTCATCTCTCAAAATAATTAAACATTTATTTGTGTAATAGCTTGTTAACCATTCATCTCTTCCATTAAACTATGAGTTCCACAAGAGCAGAGACTGTTTCTCTCTTGTTCACCACTCAGTTCTTACTACCACCATCCCTGCATCGCAGGTTCTCAATCAATATTTGTAGAATGAATGAAAGCATGCATGTCACAGGTTTCTGTTTCTTCATGTATCTGGAAACATGAAGAAGCAAGTTGCATCAGGTTTGTGACAAAACCGCCCCTACTTATCAGACATTCTAACAGCTGTGGTAGTCCTGGCTGGACTATTCATTTCTTTCTTTAGAAGAAATTCTCAGATGAGGCAGAGAGATAGGTCACAAATACAGAATGACACTTATGGAGTAATGCAGCCTCCACTTGCTTGAGTCAACAGTCACATGTGGACTTTGCCCATGTCTACTAAGCAAATCAGGGATTCATTCAACAAACAGTGCTTTAGGAATTCATTGAAGACCTAGACAGATGAGGCCTGTGATCCTCGAAGAGTTTGTATTCTAATGGAGAAGACCAAAAATTGAGAAGAAAAGATAATTTCAGGTAGTGATGAGAACCATATCAAAACTAAAACCTGGTAATGTGATACACGTGATAGTGACTGCAGGATGGGGGGAATAATACAGATTTGGGTGCTCTGAGAAAGCTTGAGGAGACTCAGTTGAACTGAGACCTGAAGCACAGAGGCATCAGCCATATGAAGAGCTGGGTGAAGAGCATTCCAGGAAGAGGGAGAAGCAAATGCCCTGAGGGATAAGCTTGGTACGTTTGAGGAAGATAAACAAGGCCACCGCAGCATACTGAGGATTTGTGGGGTGGAATGAAGCAGTCAGGCAGGTTAGTCAGGGGCTAGATTCCGTACGGTGTTACAGGTTTTGATAAGGCACTTGTTTATTCTAAATGGGATAGGAAGACATTGAAGTGTTTCAGCAGGGGACAATGGGCTGTCAGGAATCAAGAAAAAGAGTATGTTATGAATCTCTTTTAGTAATCTGGGTGAGAGAGAGAGGAGGCTTGGACTGCAGCCTGGGATGTGGAGAGTTGTGAATTGGGTATGAGGGAAAAAGTGACATCGACGATGATTCCTAGAGATGTGTGATGAACGGTGGTATCATTTACTCATTTGGGGAAGAACAGGAAGGAAATAGGTTGGGGGGAACCCCCACAAAGTTCTGTTTTGGTATGTTAAGTTTGAGACACATATTAGAAAATCCTTTGGAGATGTCAAGGGACAGTTGGCTACACAAATTTCAAGCTCCATGGAGAGGTCTAGGCCCGGAGATGAAGCATCGGAGTCATCAGCACAGTGATGGTGCTTGCCTCCTCGGGCAGGTCATTGATGGAAAGTATGTAGATTAAGGAGAGTGGAGGGAAGGGAGGCGCACATCCTAATCATTAATATTTAAGCATGTGATCTGTGCTGACTTATTTTATTACAGGGTCTGAATCATCCTGATATCCTCACCATACTTTGCACTTGTACTTCTGAAGGGCCTTGTTGTTATTAATTATTTGGTATAAAAATTGTTACTGCCAGATATCCACAATCACATTCTAGAAATCAGTTGGCGGGTAACAGGTGCACACAGGACAACAGGAAATGCCCAAAACCACTTCCCATAGTTGTTCCTCTTGCACATACACATCTATTTTTAACACCCATGAATGCAAGGCAAAGCTCTTGTCACTTGAGGGCAACTGTGTTTCTCAATGGAGACCCAAGGCAACCGGACACAGAGAGCAGCCCTGTGTGCCATCTACTGCTGCTAATTTGGCAACACAACTCAACCACACGGAAATTTAAGAATGACCTTTGGCAGCTTGAGGGGAGGAGTGTGTGTGGAGGGACGGTGGTGGTAAGAGGTTTCAGTAAAACAGTTCTATAGTTCTAAGGATTTCCTAACATGTCAAAATTTCTCAGAAACTGTTGCAAATATAGGACTTGTTGATGAATTATCAGAAGTATTTACTCATCTCTTTCCTAAGAGCTTGTGCCCCATAAACTCTCTGCTAAATGAAGTTCATTCTTTCATAACACGTAGTGGGTTTTGACTGAATGACCTGAGAGAGGAACCTTGAAGATTTAAACCCTGACAGTTCCCTGCTGATGGCCTGGAGCTGCGATTACATGGCTCCCAAACACCCAATTGCAAAGCTAGTTATTGCTTAACAAATGGCTTGTCTTAGCTACTCATAAATGGTTTATTTAGGGGGTCAAATCAGCTATTTCAGCTCAGCTAAGTGGCACTGCTTAAAGAAGGGCAGCTTTGTAGTCAGGGGCCCTTGGTTTGAATCCAGACTCTAAAACTTATTGGTTCTGTCACTGTGGGAAAGTCACCCATTGCTCTGGGTTTCATCATCTGTAAAATGGGTATTATTGTCATAGCTACCCCAGAGTCCTGCAAGGAGTGAAATGTTGCACTCTAAATGAGTAAGTGCCAGATAAGCCTTTAGATGGTGAAGAAATTCTTACCATTTTTTTTCATTTTGTTCAGAATGACTTTTGAAAGGGGGGGAGGATTAGAGGTAGAATTCCCACCTCCAAGGATCTCTTGAGTTCATGAATTCTCAGCCACAGAGGGACTAGGTTTTGCTTGTCATGTCTTATTCTACCAGGCAGGATGTGGGCAAATATGAATCTATATTGCAGTGACTCAATATGGTCTATTAAAAACTCATTGACTTTGGTTTTATCAGATCAGGTGTATATCAAGACTGTGTCTGGTGCATCATAGGTACTCAATAAATATTTTTAAAAGAAATCTGTTTATTGAATAGAAACAAATATATAGAAAAGTGCCCAGCTCATAAGTGTACCAAAGGATGAATTTTCATGAAGTAAACACCGCCACTAAGATTAAAGGAATAGTATACAGGTAATTATTAGAGTGAGCATTTCCTTTGAGCATCATGTTGGTGGTCAAGAACTTTCAGATTTTAGAACGTTTTGGATTTTGGATTTTCATATTAGGCATGCTCAACTGGTTAATATTCCAAAATCCAAAACACTTCTGGTCCCAAGCATTTTGGATAAGGGATACTCAACCTGTATTACAAGCACTTCAGAAGACCCTCATGTCCCCTCCAGTTGCTACTCCTAAAAAGTAACCACCATCCTAACCTCTATCATTGTAGATTGGTTTTGCCAGATTTTAGACTTTATATAAATGGAATTACACAGAATGTACTCATTTACACCTGGTTTCTTTTGCTTAACATTATGTTTGAGAGATTGATTCATATCCTTGCATGTAGTTTAAGTCTGTTCATTCTCTTGCTCTTTAGTATTCCATTATATGAATATACCTCAGTTTATTCATTCTTCTGATAATGGGCATTTGAGTTTTGGGCTCTTAAATATAATGCTGCTATGAATATTCGTGAATAGGTCTTTTGCTGCACATATGTATACATTTCTATGTGGAATATATCTAGAAATGGAATTGTTGGGTCATGAATAAATTCCCAATGCATATGTTTGACATTAGTAGGAACTACCAGTTTTCTAAAGTGGTTATACCAATTTACATTCTTCTCAGCAGTGTATGAGAGTTTTAGTTGCTCTTCACGCTTGCCAGTGACTTGGAATTACCAGCCTTTTAAATTGTAGCCATTCTGGTGGATCTGTAGTGGTATTTCATTGTGGCTTTAATATGCATTTCTCTAATGAATAATAATGTTGAGCACCTACTCATATGTTTTTGGTAATTTGAATATCTTTTTTTCTGAAGTGCCTTTTAAATCATTTGCCCATTTTTCTTTTTAATTGGGTGATCGGTCCTTTTTCTTTTGGATTTAAAGGAATTCCACATATATTTTGGATATAAGTCCTTTGTCAGATATAGGTATGCAATTATATTCACCTATTCTGTCTTCCTTTTTCACTCTCTTAGAAGCTTTTTGATAAACAGAAGTTCCTATTTTAATATAATCCAATTAATCAATTTTTTCTTTTATGGTGCTTTAATGCTTTTTGTGTCTTGTTTAAAAATCTTTGACTACAGTGAGGTCATGAAGATATTCTCCTACATTTTCTTATAGATACTTTATTGTTTCACTTTTCAACTTAGATCTGTAACATAACTGTAATTGATTTTTGTACACATAGTGTCAAAATTTAATTATTTTCCAAATGGACATCTAATTATTCCAGCACCATTTATTGAAAAGGCTGTCCTTTGTCATAATTCAAGTGACTGTATAGGCATGGGTCTATTCCTATATTCTCTATTCTGTTTTACAGTCTAATTTGTCTAGTGCCAATACCACAGTGTTTTAATTATTATTGTAGTTTTACAAAAATCTTGATATCCAACTTTGTTCTTCAGTTACCTTGGCATTCCTGACCTTTTGTATATCCATTTAAATTTTAGAATCTCTTTGTCAATTTCCATGAGAAAAACTGAGATTTTTGACTGGGATTGCCTACCTCAAGGTAAGCTGCTGAATCAATACAGCAATTGGGAGAGAACTGAAATTCTTTATATATTGAATCTTTTAGTCACTGAACATACAGTATCTTTCCATTTATTTAACATTATCTTTACTTTCTACCAGTAGTTTCCTGGAGGCCTTTTTTTCATGTAGAACTTTTGCCCATCTTTTGTTAGCTTTATATTTAGGTATTTGATGTTTTATTTTTTGCAACTCTAAATGGTATTTCTTTTCCAATTTTCTTTTCTACTTATTGGTTTAATAAATATTTAATTGAATGAATCCAAGCAAGTCAATTCAACTGAGAAATGGTAAAACTAGTTATTTGGTATCAGACAAGAATAAAGTGGTTAAAATTTCTAGAACAGAACATAGAAAAGTAAGTATGCTGGGTGGGTATTACTCAGAATGAGAACACAGGTAGAACTGAGAGCAGAAGACGGGCATCCTCCTTCCCTTAGTCATCTAGTTCTGATCACTAGATGAGGGATTTTCATTTGTTGAACTATCTGGCCTACACGTGGATTTGTTTGATTGTTATGATGACTTTTTAAAAAACTAAATAGAGTCAACAGGTAACAATTAGGAGATTTTTAAATAAAAATGTGGCCTTCTAGATTTCCTTGCAAAATTGGAAATCTGACACACTGGGCTACAATTACTTTATGGCCACAATAGGCTGAGGCTGAGCTGAGTGGAAGTGTGCTGGGTCTCCAGTTTTATCACTGTCTTTGTGATTTATTGTCTCTGTGAACTGAACTCATGTAGTTCCCAGCCTAGTTTCATTCTTTTAAAATTCTCTCTATATTAAAACTCCTTAAAAGAGGTGTTTAACAAAATGTTGCCACTTTCTCACCTCCCGTTCTTTCCTGATCCCTCTCTAGTGAATCTGCTCTTTTCTGTCCTTGCTGACTGAAATCTTGCCGAATATTTGGCAATTATTTGTCTTCATTGTACTTATCTCTTGGTATGATATTTGCAAGGCTGACCATGCCCTCCTTCTTGAAACCTTAATCTTGAAAGCTTCCACAATCCCACATTCCTTTTGTTTCTCTTCTATCATACAAGTGACTTCTTAGTTTCCTTTCCTTGTTCTTACTACTCTGAAGCTTCCAAATGTCGTGCTCTAGAGCTCTGTTCTCAGCTTGTCTCTCTTCTCTGTCTACCTCCTCTCTAGATGAGCTTCTCTGTTTCATTGCTTTCAATACCAACCACTGATGACTCCTAAACTTGTATTTCTCTGTTTTGACCTTGCTCCTGAACTCTATCCAAATCTAAAAATCCAGCTGCTTACTGGGCATCTTCATTTGGATGTGTAATAGGCACCTCAAGTTTAACCTGTCCAAAACAGGACTCTCGATACCCCTCCCAGCTTGCCCTCTACAGTCTTCTCCATCTCAGTGAGTGGGATCACCACTCATATGTGCTCAGGCCTAAAACCTGGACGTCATCTTTGATCCCTCTTTTCCTATGAAACTTCTGCCCAATCTATTCACCAGTATTCTGGCTCTTGGTCCAAACTACATCCAGATACTTCCCACCATCTCCACTACCTCAGTCCTCATCTTAACCACTGGTATCTCCTGCCTCCAAAATAGTCGATATGTTTCCTGTCTTGTCTCCCCATGGCCCATTATTCACACGGCTGCTAGAATATTTAAAAAATGCATATAAGATTTAAAAAAAAAAAACCCAAACCCCCAAAACAACCTTTCAATACGTGCCCATTACATTTAGCATCTGTCTTTGTCCACTTTGTTCAGGTTGCTTCAACAAAATACCTTATACAATATAATTTATAAACAACAGAAATGTATTGTTCACAGTTCTGGAGGCCAGGAAGTCCAAGATCAAGGTGCTGCCAGATTCAGTGTCTGGTGAGGGCTTGATCTCTTCTTCACAGATTGCCCTTTCTTGCTGCATCTTCACATGGCAAAAGGGGAAAACAAGCTCCCTCTGGCCTCTTTTATAAGGGCATAATCCCATTCATGAGGGCTCTACCCTGAAGTCCCCACCTCTTAATACTTTTGCATTGGGGATTAGGTTTCAACATATACATTTTGGGGAGGCACAAACATTCAGACCACAGCAGCTTATCCTGAAATAAAAAGCCCTGGGTAAGTGGGCTGCTGTCTACCTCCGCACTTCATCTCACACCTCTCCCTCCCTCACCGACCATGCACTGGCCATATGAGTCTTCCTTCTGTTCCAGGAAAGACAAAAGTTTGCTTCTTCTTCAGTACCTTTGCATGGGTTATCTCTGCCTGAAGTCTCTTTGTCTGGATGTCTTCACAGCTGGCTCTTCATTAATATCCTGGCCTCAGCTTAAATGCCATCTTTTCCAAAAGGCATTTCCTGACCACCCTATCTAAATGGCCACCAGTCGTTCACTGTCACAGCCTTTTGTTTAGTCTCCTACACATCACTAACCACTTGACTTTCTTTTATTTAGCTTGTACTTTTTTTATCTGTCTCTCCCCACCAGAATTTAGCTCCAGGAGGGCAGAGTCTTCATTATGTTTATGCCTCTACTCCAGTGTCTATAAAAAATGCCTAACATAGGGTAGAAACTTGGAAACGTTGGTTGAATGAATGACTGCAAATAATGGGAATAAGGATTCCCCCTGATTCTTGTTGTCCAGTATTGTCAAGTGTTCCCTGCTCCTGGATTCTTTCTCTCTGCTGACAAATGAGCTCTTTAAATGGGGTTAAGAATATATGTCATTAATTCAAAATTACTTTAAAACATATTTATTGGGAAATAAATAAATGCAGAAAGTAAAAATTTTCTGTTATTGTGTTTCATATACATGGTCATGTGGTTTAAAATATGTAGAAAATATAATATTAGTATTACAATGCAAAAAAAGGAAATAGAGTCTGAATTCTGTGCATTAGTTATGATGCAATAATGCTCCTAATGGGGTAGGGATGTCTTTAGAGATATTTTTATTTCAATAAGGTGTCTTTTTCTGTTAACTTTTCTGAGAAAACGCTTGTGGTATTTTTATTGCTTATCAGATTTTTGGATTTCACTATTAATAATAATTATAATGAAAGTCTGTAGAAATATCTTTTGGTTACTTTTGTAGTTTTGGCTTTACAGCTTATCATGCAGTTTCCTGTGGATCCCAGAATTTTATTCATTTCTGCATCAGTGATCATAAAAGACTGAATTTTACCTTTGCCAAGTATTTGCCAGTGAGAATCCTTCCCGAAGATAAATGACTAAATTAAGGATGAATATGACCAGAAAGGTATCATCCCTGTGTGCGTGCATTAATATACAGAGCAAAGCGTGGACCTTTACTTTAAGCATGATGCTGTACTTCATGGTGATTTATTTGTGTTAAAGCTTAGAAGTCAGGGAAATTCTCTCTCTTCCTGTTGGTCTTTCCTGAGCTGTAACTTCTTATCCACCTTCCTACTAAACACTTTAAAGGGATTTGCATACTCACTGGTTGACTACATTTAGATGAGCTGTTTTATCTTAGCCAAAGGCTTCTTTCCATTTGTGCATGGAGCTTTCTAAACAGGTTCCCCATAAGCCACTTCTGCATCTTTTAGGGTTGCTGAAAGAGTGTGACAAGGTCTGCTTATCTTGGAGAGCAAAACAACATGTAAAGACTGTGAGGTCTATAACGAGGTTGGATGGGACTTGCTGGATGTAATCTTCCCTGAGCTGTTTTATAAAGATGATTAATGACAGCATGTGCTTAATCACATGAGTATCAGAGCCCAGCTGTCTGGGAGTAAAAGCTAAAGAAATATTAGTCAGCTCTAGAAGAAATCTGATATCCAGAGCAAGAAATATTCTCTATCCTTTCCACTTTCATCCCTCCACCTGTGCTTTTGATCCTAGGTGTCTGATAGTTCTTGCTCTCCGGCATTGTCAGGCTTTCCCCCACACCTGGATTCTTTCCCTCTGCTGATAAAAGGAGCTCAAATTACCCATTAAGTGAGATTGAGGATATACAGCATTGATTCAACAATTAATTAACAAGTATTTATTAGCAGCAGTCAGGGACAATTGTAGGCTTTGCAGACACAGGGGTGGACAAAACACTCAAGACTGCTCTTCTCAGGGAATTGACATTCTCAGGTGGAGGGGGCTGATGGTGGGGGTGACCATAAACAAGTAAGTCAATGAGACAATGCCAGAAAATGTTAAGCACTATATAGAAAATAAACAGGGTGATGGGATTGATAGCAGTTGATGGGGCATGGGGAGGACCCACCCTAGATTAGCTTGGAAGTTGCTGTGGAAATATGATGGGGTCCACAAAGTCTACTTCCCTCCCTCCATCTTCCAAATGCTGTAGCATCTCTATCCATTCAGGGCCAAACTTCCAGGAAGCATGGATGGACCTACTGGAACCTGAATCCCTGCCACCCACTCATTGCTTTGTCTGGCATCACTGAAATGACTCCAAGGTTTCCTCCCAACTGTTATTTCAGCACGCCTTTTGTGCCCAGGCACTGTTCTAAGTGCTGTCCTCGTTTAATCCCCATGACAGTCTGATAAGGCAGGCACTATTACCCTTGTTTTTCATTTTCCACATATGGTGCAGAGACCTTTCATAATGTGTGCAAGGCTCACAGCTCACAGTGGAAGAAAGTGCATCCTTTATCACCAAGCAATACTGCCTTGCAAACCTCATCATTTTCCAAGAAGCGTAGCTCTGGAATGTACCCAAACTCCCATGGCTAGTTTATAATCCCTCCATCAAGTCTTCTCTGAAACTCCCTACCCAACTCTTGCCCCTGGAGAACCAGCAACCTTATGTGTCCTTTGCTACCTGCACACACTTGTTTCCTATCACCTGCACCCTTCCATTAACCTTATTTCCTTGGCCAAGCCTCTCCCTGCAGGGCCACAGGCCCATCCAGGATGGGGCCCCTCGGTGGCACACCTAGCATATTTGACACCCTAAGAAGATAATTTCTGAGTACCTCCCTCCTGAATACGATGGTCTTGTTTGCAGTAATAGTCATGAAATGAAACGAGTACTAGTAGCCAGAAAGGAAATGCAGAAAGTAGAAATTTTCTATTATTGTGTTTCAATATATAGTCATGCTGGGTTAAAAACATAAAAAATGGTATTATTATGGTACACAAAAAGGAAAATGAATTAATATGTTTTAATTACATTACTGTATTTTTCTGAACAAAAGGAAAAAACTCATACCTGCCAATTGTTCTACTACAGAAATTAATGACTGGCAATGTTACAACTTCTGTTTCCTTGACTTATGAACATTTGCCAATGACTTTATCAAAATTGTTCTTTTCACACATTCATATTGAACAGTTGGATAACTAAGTCTATCTTTATATATGGTTGATTAAAGAACACATTTAAAAAATTTAATTTTGCAAACTTTTACATAAAACAACAGATATAGAGGAAAGGTCTGAAATGTAAGTGTAAGTTTGGCAGTAATTCTTAAAAATCCCACTTTGCAATAAACTCCAGAAATTTCAGTAATATCCATGTCTTTCTTTATTTGGGATCAATTCTAGCAGCCTTCAAATAGCTCTATAGTCAAAAAATCTTAAATAAAAATGACATGTATTTACAGAGAAGGGAAGAGTTAAAATAGCTCAAGTTGTACTTCTTTGTCTTTGCAATCCCTGTGTTATTTTTAATCTTGGATCTTTTGCTTATGTTTAAATTCATAGTACCAATAGTCTGGAGACACCTTGAACCTGAAGCACACTCAAAGAATTCCAATCATTACAAACTAACACTTAAAACAAACAAATGTAGCAATTACACAACTGAACTATCTTCTACGTACAACACAATATTTATTAAAAGACAGAAAATAAAAATCTGCTGATATGCATCTTACATATATACTATTATAACTCGGCAGTCACTGCAGCAATTGAGTTGGTCTTAGATCAATGAGAGATTTTTTTGAGGAAAGAGTATTTTATCACTGACATTGTTTACAATTGCCAGTGCATAGTGATAAAAAGAAACAGATTTTGAGTGGGTTTTGTTGTTATTTTCAAATTCTCCCCAGGTAAAACTTGTGCCACCTCTTTCTTGGTGTGCCATGGGGCCACTCCTTCCTGATCTGTTCCCGGGGCCTGCAGCACTTTGGCTGGCTGAACGCTTGCCTTAAAACTCTCTCATCCCCTTGGCTTCCCTGACTCTCCTCTTACCTCTCTGCCTGATTCTTGTCCCAAGGGATCTCCTTCTTTCTCTACTCACCTCTCTTACTCTGGTGTCTAAACCTACCCATACATAGAGACTTTCAAATCTCTGCCCACAGCCCTGGTATTTTCTGACATAGTGTCAACCACATTGCTCTGGTCTGGTAGGATTTCCAGAGACCAATATTCCCAGGTATTACAATCAAAAGGATTTGTAAGAATGGTTATTCTTTTTTCTCAGATGATGTGGTTGGAATCACAGCCCAGCAGTACTTTCTAAAAGCACTGGGGTTTATGGGTGAAACATTCTTGGGTCATAGGACACTGGAACAAACTCAAAATGCTCACTTATTCTCCCACATAACCAAATGTACTGAGTGCGCACTATTCTGGAGCCAGGGACAGCGAGTGAGTGGTGGACGTACTGCTGCTCTACCGCCCATGGCAGCCGTGGCTCGTGGCTCATCAGTCTTATCACTTCTTCCTCAGTGACTGCAAAGCCTTCCTCAGAAGCATTCTCAACACAGCATTCCTGGTAACGGCTACCAATTGATCAGAGTTAACATAAGAGAAGAAAACCATTTGCCATCCCTAGGCTGGCTACTCCACCCTGAGCCTTTCGAGGTGCAAAATCTAAATTTCAGCATCCATAGAGTAGCCCAACTTTAACTTATGATTAGAATTTAAGACATCCTGGGGCTAGTGATTTCACTGGCTGTAAGCACAGAACTGTCTGGACAAAATGCAAGAGAGATCAGGAAATGCTGTACAGAAGTCCCCCCTTTTCCATGGTTTTGCCTTTTATGGTTTCAGTTACCCTTGGTCACCTGTAGTCTGAAAATGTTAAATGGAAAAATTCCAGAAATAAACATTCACATAATTTTTATTACAGTATATTGTTATAATTGTTCTATTTTATTACTAATTATTGTTAATCTCTTACTATACCTACTTTATAAATTAAACCTTATCATATGTACTTATCTATAGGAAAAAACATAGTGTATATAGGGTTCAGTAATACCTGCAGTGTCATGCATCCACTGGGATTTGTGGGTTGTATCCCTTGTGGATAAGGGGGGACGACTGTATTCTCAAAGGTGGAGAGTGAAGAACAGTGGGATGAAGTACCCGGGATATGCTAGGCACGGGAACAAATAGACCAGGAAGACTGGGCCCCTGCCACTGAGGAGTGGCAGGGGGGGACCCAGCACAAGCAGGGAAGAGAACTGCAGAGGACGGATGGTTGGAAAGAAGTGTGCATGGAGGCACAACGTCTCCAGTCTTATCACAGTGGGGTTTGGGTGGCAACATCAGAAGAGATTCACTAAAGGGCATCTTATCTGCTGGTGGCTACTTTCTTCCTCTCCCAGGGCTTCAGCTTCCTCATCTACCAAATGAGGGGGTGGAGGTGAACGGTTTAATGGCAAAGGAGGCAGGCTCCTCCACCTATGAGGTGTGTGACCTTGGGCAGGTTGATTAATGCCTATGAGGCTGCTTCCTCCTCAGTAAATGAGGTAATAGTGTCACTTGCCTCGTGGGGCTACTGTAAAGGTTGAACGAGTTAACCCATGTAAAATGTTTAGAGAGTGCCTGGTTCACAAAAAGTGCTCAAGTGGCAGCTGATATTACCTCCTAAGTCTTTTTGAGACTGAAAGTCCAAGGATCTCTGATTTCATGGGGATGTCTAACAAGTTTCATGGAGAAGTAAAGATGAGCTTTGGGACAAGCCACCTTCTCAAACTGGGTGCAGATCATGTGCCTTTGCGACTGGCTTGACTAGTTTTTGCTCTGCAACCAATGGCCTTCCTTTCCCTTTCTCTCCGATGCAGCTGTTAATGTAATATAGGTAGGTCGTTAATCACAGTGAGGCAGGAGGAACTGCATGTCAAAGGGTGAGTCTAACTGTTGTGGCTACTTGAGAGGATCTGTGGCCATGTGTGAATGCTGGAGGGGAAGGGCAGGGAGAGGAGACAAGAAGATGGGAGTATAGATCTGCCAGATAATTTTAATTCTCCATATTTCATATATCATAGCATAAATAAGTCTCTAGTTGAAAGGAATAAAAGAAAAGCCATGTATTCTCATTACAAAAAAAAAAAAAAAGAAAAGAAAAAAAAAAGAAAATCAGCTATGGAAGATATAGAGAAAAAAGGATTTAAAAAAATTCCCTTTGGAATCCTTATGCAATGTTGGTGGGATTGTAAATTAGAACAGCCATCATGGAAAACAGTACGGAGGTTTCTCAAACAACTACAGATGGAACTACCATATGATCCAGCAATCCCACTACTGGGTATATATCCAAAGAAATGGAAATCATCATGTCAAAGGGATACCTGTACTCCCATGTTCATCACAGCTCTATTTACAGTAGCCAAAATATAGAACCAACCTAAATGGCCATGGAAGGATGACTGGATAAGGAAAATGTGGTATATATGCACAATAGAATACTACTCAGCCATAAAAAAGAATGAAAGCCTGCCATTTACAGCAGCATGGATGAACTTAGAGAAAATTATGTTAAGTGAATAAGCCAGGTACAGAAAGAGAAATACCTCATGTTCTCTCATTCATATGTGGGAGCTAAAATATATATATATATATATATATATATATAAACTTAATTTTCAGAAGCAGAGAGTAGAATTTTGATTACTAGACATGGGGAAGGGGGAGAGAGGATAGCAAGAGGTTGGTTAATGGACACAAAACAGCTAGATAGGAAAAATAAGTTCTATTGGTGTCTAGTGGAGCTAGGCATCTATAAATAACAATCATTTACTGCATGCTATCCAATGGCTAGAAGAGAGGAGATGAAATGTGCACATCACAAAGAAACAATTGTTTTGCAATGATGAATATACTAATTACCCTGATTTGATCATTACACATTGTATACATGTATTGAAATATAACTCTGTACTCCACAAATATGTATAATCAATATATTTCAGTAAAAAATTTCCTCTAAGACTAAACAGCAATAGAAATGTGCTTCTGATTAGCACTTGATGAAAACAGCCAAAGCAGAAAGCCAAAATAGATACCCAATGAAGATATTTGGGGAGTATTTGATTTTCAATCCTAGCCTACTAAGATTGATTTGATTATAATTTCTATTTTACTTTGAATTGAGGCAATGTGTCAGCAATGTGCTGCTTGTGGGGGAGAATGGCAGGAAGAGAAAATATATTTAATGAACAGAGAAAGCATCAGGGGGAAAACCAGGTAGCTTCTGGATGAGGGGTGAATGAACCTGCCTGCTCTTTGGACTTCCTTTAGGAGATCATTGCGGAAATTGGGTTAAGACTTCAAATTAGTCTAAGTGGGCAGATCATTGAAACTGAAGCTTTATGTTCTAAAGTCACCTCAACCATCCATATTCAGAGTAAGCCCTGTCGTTCCTTTTGAAATCTATGTTATTATTTGTCTTTTAGTTCACAAACATGGGCATGTTCACAAAACAAGCCAAGTCATTTGTACAATGTGAGTAGAGTCATTTTTCTGTGTTTGGATTTTTGCTATCCTGTCTTTCCTCTTAAATGCATCTGTTTGGAGGTAAAATGAGAAGACACATCCATGATCACTTATGTGATACAACTCTCATTTCACCATCAGATCTTTTATTTTTCACCTTTGAGCCTATCCTTACATTTACCAGTTGAAAAATGAAATTGTACCTATATCAAAATTGGGTTTAATATGCCCAAAGAAAAAAAAGTAAAGAAAAGAAAAAAAAAATTGTATCACTAGATTTCCGTATCAGTATAAAAGAAACCAGACAGGCTGATGCATGTGAATTTACATCAATATGTAGTATTTTTAACTTTTTTTTCTGTGTTCTTCTAGATTAATAAATGCTAATTCACAGTGAGTGTGCATTATGATGCCAGACATCATTCTAGGTGCCTTACAGTATTGACTCATTCCATCCACAGCAAAGTTAGGAAGCAAGTATTACTATTATCCTTATATGACAGATGAAGAAACTGAGGCATAGCAAGATTTTGATTAACATTTATTGCATAGCTAGTAAGCGAAGAGGCAAGGCTCAAACTGCCTTGAGATCCTCTGCTCATAATCACTGTGCTAAATTGCTATGTCTTTTTATTTTTTCTCTTTAACAGATACATTTATACAACTCTGAAATATCCCACAAAGGAGCATTTCTTTAATGATGAGTGATTTTAAATGTCTCTTTCTATGTTCGTTAGTCATTTATATTTTATCATATTCTTTGCCCATTTTAATTTTTAGTCTATTCCTTATTGATTTGTAAGAGCTACTTGAATATTAAGAAAATGATTCATTTTTCTGTCATATGTATAATGAACTTTGTCACCAGTATTTCAAATCCACAAGTATAAAATAACTTTGTTTATGGTTGTCGGTGTGTGTGTGTGTATGTGTGCTGTAGAGATTTTTTTCTAGGCCAGTATATTTTTATGTAGTCTAATTAACTAATGTTTTTCTTTATGACTTTAGGTTTTACATCATGTCCTCTTTCCTCCAATCTAATAAATGAAAAAAAAGTTCCTATCTTTCCTTTGGTTACCTTGATGGCTTTGACCCATTTGGAGTTTATATTGGTGTAAGGAGTGCAGTAGGAATCCTAGGATTTCTTATAGGTGGTATTAATACGCAGCAATGGAAAATAAAATTCAAAGAATATGAGTTAAGGTGATCTTTGTTTTTTCTTTGGGTACTTATTTTTACTTAAGATTTCAATACTAGAGAATGACCCAAGATTCCAAAGGTTGGTTTCCCATTTCCTGACTATATTGATGCAGAAGCTCAAGGAAATCTGTTTTAATGAACTCTTCTTGCATCTAAATCTGTCCTCAGTAAAGAAGAGAAGATCTAGCAAGGACTGTCAGTAACCAGAGCAAGGGCCATCCTTCACGTTTTTCTGTAGTTCGGTCTATGTCTTTGTTTTCTCAGGAAGAGATGTCTTTTGGGCACTGAACAAAAACAACTTTGACACATCCTGCATCTTTAGGAACTTACAATCTTAGAGAGGCAGCACTAACATAGGCTGCAATTTCTGGGTCTGGAAATTCCAGAAGCAACTATGCTTCAATTTTTATTTCATTTGCTTGAAGTAGGTCCTCAGAAAGTCTACTGTTTCACCCAGATTTAACTTAAAACTATGCTTCACTTAAAAGTACCTCTTTTACTCTTGTTGCTCAGGCATGGACGGAGATGCAATTTCACTAGTTCTGTAGTTAATCAACTGTTAGACACAAGCAGATACTCTTGTGTGCCATGCACACCCATCTCCTCTACCCAGAAAGCACAGCCTGCTGAGGGAGTTCCGATCCAGCACATGGTAGGAAGGCACTTCATAAACATTTGCTGAACGCCATCACTGAAAAAAAAATAAATCTCTTTCTTTAAAGGAAGAGTAGAACAAAGCACAACTTTCAGCACTGTGTGTCAAAGGAACTTTTGAGAAACTCTGTTAGCTAAACCGATAGTGGTGACTTCCCGCCAGAGCAGGAGGTAAGAGGTCCAGCATTGACACATATTTGGTTTGAGTGGATTGTTTATACAGTGTCCCAATGAAGTGAGCAATAAAATAATGCATGAAATTTCCACCTTGACCAGAATAGTACCCTAGCTCTAGGTGTTAGAAAAAGGCCCTGTCAGTGATGATAAATTTAAGACAGTTCAAAAGTGCTGCTTCAGGTGCTTTAACGTGCCTTGGAAAGAAGTTACGGTTGACGGACAGATGTTCCCTCCTTTCTTCTTAATCCTTAGCCATTAACTGTTAAACTCAAGGCCTAAACAAGACATTAGTTTTAAGATTGTGCTTTCAGATTTTAGTAGTTTTTAAATCTCAGTTTTCTGTGGTCTTCTATGTTAGGTCACTCCTTTTCATACTTCATGTCCTAGGAAAATGGACACTGAGGCTCTCAGACAGGCTGTGCTCGTCTCAAAGGGTCCTGCTGGGCCTGGAACACTTGGTATGTGGTATTGTCTCTTATTCATCCTTTGGGATCCTTACTCACTATCAAAGTCAAACTTCCTGGTGTAATATTTCCTGGCTCCTTTCTTATCCTCTTAGAAGGACAGAACATGTACTTGCCTCCTAAAGTCTCCTGGGTACTTCAATTCTTTTCAAAGAACTGTTAGAAAGAACAGATGCTGTATTACAGACTTTATATAGGAAGTACTTGGAAGATATGCTTTGTGTCTTTGGCGACTATTTCTTCCTCATTCTACTTCAGGAAGAGAGATGTTCGGTTTACCATTTTCTCCTCATTGCTTATTCAGCCTTCACTAAAATCAGTGTGGTCTCCCCAATTCAGCTTTGGCCTTCCTATGCATTCAGGAAGGAAAATAATCAGACCAATCCCCAAAGTATTAGCAATTGTTTTAAGCCAGTATTAATTATGTGTGCCTACTTTGTTTGGTGGAGATCTTGAGATTCATTGGGATATTTCACATAAGATTGTTAAAAAAGCAGGCTTCAAGTTCATCTGTCATGCTAAATATCTAACTGAATTATGTCTTTCCTATGTTTAGAACCCATTAGTAACTTCCCGTTGTATTTAGAATTTAATTATAACTTTGTGGCAATGGCCCCCAAGGCCCTACATGACCTTTCTTATTTTTCTAACCACTCTGAGAAAATACTGGAATATAATAACCTGTACATATTTAAAGTATACACTTTGATCAGTTTTGACAAGTGTTTAAACCCATGAAATCATCACCACAATAAACATAATGAATAGAAAACATACTCATGACTCCCTAAAATTTTATTATGCCCCCGTTTAATTCATGTCTTGCTTCACCTCTATTCCCAAGCAACTATTGATTTGTTTTCTGTCACAATAAGTTAGTTTGTATTTTCCAGAATTTTATGTGTACTCTTTTTTGCCTGCCTTCCTTGACTCAGCTTAATGATTTTGAAATTCTTCTATGTTCTTACATGTATTAATAGTTTGTTCCTTTTCACCTTTTTTGTTAACTTACTAATATAGTATTCCATTGTATGGATATACCACAATTGGTTTATACCTTCACCTGTTGATGGACATTCTAATTGTTTTTAGCTTTTGGCTATTGCAAACAAAGCTTGCTTTAAAAACTTTGTTTTAGAAAGGGAAACAAAGAAAATAAATTACTATTGAAAATGGAAAACAAGTATTATTTGCCACAAATGGAAGCTAACCACAGAAATGAGCAAAAAAAAAAAAAAAAAAAAAAAAAAAACAAAGGGGGGGGGGGAAAAAGCATTGTATGGATATACCACAATTGGTTTATACCTTCACCTGTTGATGGACATTCTAATTGTTTTTAGCTTTTGGCTATTGCAAACAAAGCTTGCTTTAAAAACTTTGTTTTAGAAAGGGAAACAAAGAAAATAAATTACTATTGAAAATGGAAAACAAGTATTATTTGCCACAAATGGAAGCTAACCACAGAAATGAGCAAAAAAAAAAAAAAAAAAAAAAAACGAATTAAAGAGCTGTATAACTTAGAATCATAACACATACCACCAATGGTATATAAACCATGTTTTGGGAAACCCTGTTCCTGCAGGAATCACATGGGCCTCTCTTGCCCCAGCCCCAGCAGAAGGCTGTCAAAGCTGGAGAGACCAGGACGTGATGAAGATGATAGAGTATTTGGAGGCACCGATCAAGATAAAAGCCAATTATAGGGTTGGATTTGCACCTTTTCCAGTCACAAATGGATCACTGCATGACAATGAGAATTATACTCTGTGGTATATAGTTAAAAATAGTTAACCTGGCAGACGATAAGAGAGAATGTGGTGTTGTAAAGTTGTCAGATGCTGCAGATGCTATTCAGCCATTCATTCTGTTAAGTAAAATTATCAGCTGTGTGATAAGCACTGGGGGTACCACGGTGAGCAATACAGATACAGTACCTGTTACTCATGAGCTTGTTTATGGTCTTAAGAGGCTGACAACAAGACAAGCTCTAACGTGCTATAAGCACTATGATAGGCAGTTGTCCAGTGGTCTGAAAGCACAAAGCAGGGTACTTGCTGTGCCTCAGGTGGTAACCAGTACTTAAATGGTGACCCAAAGGATAATTAGGAGTCAGAGGAAGTAAGACGAACTGGGGAATGAGGCCGAGGTGTAGATTCTAGAAGAGACACATAAATCTGGGAACACTCTGGAAGTTGAGCTGCAATCTCATCTCAGCACAGGATGGCTAAGGTTTTCAAGCTCTCACGTGAAGGCCCTCAACCGAAGCAAGCAGGATATTTAGCCTAAAGGAGAGAAGAGTTAGGGAGGGCAAGTTAACTGTCTTTAAAGAGGAGTTGACTTCATGTGGGCGGGTCCAGGACCAAAGGTGGAGGTGTCAGGGGTACTGAGTTCAGCCCAGTAAAAGAACTTTGACTTTGTAATAATTGCATCTTCACAACAATGAAAGGGGCTGAATCTTGAAACAGTGAGATGTCATTAGAAGTGTTCCAGCAGGATGAATCAGCTGTGTGCACACAGAATTCATTCAAAACTTACTGAGGATCTACTAAATGGCAGGTGATTGGTAGGGAATGTAAAGATTAATGTGATATAATCCCTGATCACAGGATGTTTGAAGTCTACAGTGAGCAGACAACAGGTAAATAGCTATTTATTCTGTGTTAAGTGATATTGTAGTTTGTGCAAGCTTTCATGGAGACATTGGCGCTGCTTTGGATAATCAGAAACTACTGTGTGGAAGTTATATTTACTGGGTCTTGAATAATGATTGGGAGTTTGTATTGCACAGAAGTAAACTATCAATTCAGGGGAAATTAAGTGAATTATAAAGTCTCCAAAATTCTTTAGAATTTACTCCATCCTGTCAAGGCGAAACAAACACAATGGAGATCTAACTGGATAAGACACATTCAAAGTATGCACATGAACTCAAGGGACCTCCTTTCTTACAACAGTAAATAAATAAATGAAAGGAGCCTTATCTGAATGGATGGTGGCTGTGACTCAAGGCTCTTTGGATGAAGTGGAGAGAGTGAACAGAGCCAGAGCCCTTGAAAGGTCCCAGGCAGAGGCCTGGAATTGGATCCAGAAGAAAAAAGGCGAGCCGACAGGCAAAGGGCATACAAGGAGTGGTTCTTCCCCAGGTTTGCTTTTGTGTGGAGAGTTTGCCCCTCTTGCTGCAGTTGGCCAAACACTTGAGGAAGGTTGTGAAATCCTTCAGGAGCAAGGGGAGCACCTGAACTGGTGTGGTGGGGGGAGCTTACTGTGAAGCTTGGGTCCCCCCAGATTTGCTTAGAAATATAACTGGGAAAGATTGATGAGTTTTGGTCAGCTTTATTTTGCTTTTTCCAAAGGGTGTGGAGGACTAAAGTAGCCAGAAGGGACAAGAAGCAGGAGGATGAATAATTACCCCTAACCCTCTGCAAAAGGGGCAGCAAACCACTAAAACTGACAACTCCTTTCTTTAGCTCCAATCCAGAATCAATAAAAAAGAGGTCAAACCCTGATAATTTAAAGAAGATGCATTGTACTGGGTGGTAAGGAGTAGCAGTGTTATAAACTGGGAAACTTTGGTAAAGCCGTCCTTGATTTCAGCCTTAAGGCTTCTGCTTCCAGGTTATGTGAACGTGGGTGAGTCACTTAACCTGTCCAAGTTTCAATAGTATCATTTATAAAAGGTGATTCAAGTATACAAGTATAGATCATGCAGGGCTGCTGTGAGGATTACGTAGGATAATGTAGTGTCCCTATTAGTATGCTAGTACAGCACTAGTCATGTAGTGGGGACCCATCAATTATAGCCATGTTATTTTATTCTTAGGAGTAATATGAGTTAAAAAAAAAAAGGAGTTTTTAGTTTGTGTTATTATTTGTCAACTGTGAAGTTGACAACTGATTCAAAAATTTGAACAACTACCCTGTTCAAGGCACTGATTTAATGCTGGGAACACAGTGGGAGATAACACAGAAAGTCCCTTCTTCCTTCATGGGGTTACATTCTAGAGGGAAGATGTAGACAATAATCAAGTAAACAAATAAGCATGACACTTTTAGGTAAAGGTTAGAACTATAAAGAAACTGAAAAAAGAAAACAGGGGCTACAATGTGCTTGTACTGTGCAATCAGAACATTGGCAGAACCTGTGATATTTGGGGAAGGATGTCAGTTCCTGAAGGCTGACATGAGGTCTACACTGCATGTCAGACTGTCCTAGTGACTTTATATCCCAGAGTCTCACACTTAAAATGTCTTAATGAAGTCAGGTTCCAGACAAATCAGTTCATTCATGTCCAAGGACCCCCACACTTCTTTTGGTCTTGAGTGAGTTAGATTACTCATTCACTAAGTATTTTGGCAGAACCTTCAGCCGATGTGTATTTTTAGTACTGGGTTCATGTGTAAGAAAAATACATTTGGAGGGGCTGGATGAATAATGGGAGACGGAAAAAAATAGCAAACTGTGTTTCTCAAATGTAGTCATGGAGTAGAAAGTATTGGGTGATTCATAGATTATGTGAGGCTAAGAACAAACACAAGCAAAATACCAAATGCTCAAAGTCTCACAAGTGACAGTGTCAATCATGAAAGAGCTTGAACTGACAAAAAGAGTGAGAAAGGCCAGAGAAGGGGGTATGGAGAGACAGAGACCGACATTGATGCACAAAAAGCAAGCATTAAGGAGACTGCTCTATTTGAATGTAATGACCAAGAACATTTTTTGGAGGAGTTTGGAAGAACTCTCCCGAGAGCCCAAATGAACAATGTAGCCTCTGAGTGAAGAGAGAAATCATGGCCTACCTCTTTGAATTTGTAGTTTGACCCTAAAAATGTGTACTTTGATCAACGAAATGGTAAGAGGAGTTTTCGACAAGAGAAGCAGCTGATAAACATGACTGTAAAACAATTGGGGGTTTCATGTAAGTGTCTGACTAGAAGAGGGTGAGCCTTTAATAGCAACTTTATATAGTAAGTCAAGCTGTTAATTGCATATGCTTTATACACAAAATACTTCAATATAATTTATATCATTACTTTAAACCCATTCTAGGATATATTTCCAAGATTTAGTTCAGATTCTTCTCTGTTATCAATAGCTGAGCCCCTGATTCAAGCTAGTTTATGATTTATTTTTTTCTGTAGTCTCTTAAGCCTCAAATCTACCTTCTATTTTTAGTTTATGATGTTTTCTTTCTTGAAATGTCATTTTCCCAGTCTCCCTTCTGATGTTTTTTCTACCATTCAAGATTTAGCTCAAATGTCTCTTATTCAATGAACACCTTCTTAAAGAGTGTCACCCATACCTTGATTTGGTTTCCTGCAGCACTTTATGCATATCTTTATAATTCTTTTTTTCATAGTTGTTATGTCTCCTGTTATTGTGTGTCCACTATGTACAGGGCACTGTACTGAGCGTATTACATAAATCCCTTTGTTATAACACCAAGGTCAAGGGTTTGGATTCCCCCACTCCCAAAAAAGAGAGAGAGAGAGGAAAAAAAGGGGGGGGGGAGGAGAGAGAGCGAGAAAGAGAGGGGAACCCCCCCACATGCTTACATAAATTCTCTCATTTAATTCTTGCTATAGCCTTACGAGATAGGTATTATTATTTCCACTTCCTGATGTGGTTAAGTAACTTGCTTTGTTTCATCCAGCTAGTCAGGACAGCACCAGGATTTGGACCCTGTCTTTCTACTTTAGAACACATGCTCTTAAGTACATGCTACATTGCATCTCATACCACACTGTTTGCTTTTGCTGGTGTTACAGTTTATTTGTGTTCATGTCTGTCTCCCTCTCTAAATGATATACACATGCAAGTCATGTCTAAGTTGGAGGGATGGATGGATTGTAGACTTGGTAAGGAGTCCATCTGTCGGTTCTATCCATATTCTAGGAGGCAGAGTTATTAGAGTAGTCAAGGTTGATTACTGGGAAGTCACTTGAAGGAAAATGCTATAGACAGTGTTGGTAACAAGAGTCAAGAATCAGAGATGCAGAAAACCATTCTGGGCAATGGAAGTAACATAGGAAGCAATGGTTAAACAAACTGTCATTCAGGGAAAAATTTAACTGGACGTGAGATTTAATTGCACACACAAAAGAAAGAACATTCTTTTTTATTTGGTATCTATAATGCATGGCCAAGTGTTATAAACTATTTACTGATCATATAAACCTCAAAATAAATCTCTGGACTATCCTATCATGTCAATTCTTCCTCATTTAGGACTTGTACACACTTCTCTTACAATTCTTACTGCTTTTTATTGTTTAAGAGCCAATCATTCCTTGTGGTCAGATCATTTCAAGAACATTGGGTTTTTCTTCTTCATCTTTGTGGTCCAACGTCTGGAACCATAACTATTGAGCTGTGAAAGGCAGGCCAATGCATAAATGAAATTGAAGCAAGCAAGAATCTTTCTTTACAACATTTGTAAAATGATTAGCTATATTAGAAAAACACAAAAATTCATGATTCCTCATGCAAAATAAACAGTACTTTTCTAGGGAGACAAGGATTTATTCAAAGCTGGTAAATGTAGACAATCACAGAGAATGTCAGAGATACTATATCATAACTATGCTTCCCCTTTCCTCCATTCTTCTGGAAAGGTAGAAATACAAATCCTTTTACAGACCATCTTGATAACTTACCATCAAGTCCTTGATATATTTAGAAGGTAATATTTATTATAGAATTAAACAAAATGGACAGAGTTTTCATCCCTGAAATAAATTTTCCAACTATTAAAAACAACACATGGTGATTGAGCAAACAATTGATCAATTTTTCATGTATTCCTTCATCCATGCAATGAATATATATTGAATGTTTTTTGTGTGCAAGGCTTTAAGCTAGCCACTGGGGATATAACTATGAGCCAAGATAGAAATGGTCTTTGCTCTCTTGCCGTTTATTATCAAATGAAGGTCATCAAGTAATTTAACTAAAATCTTACCTGTGATAGTTGCTTCAAAGAGAGCTATCTGGTGCTGTGGGAGCAAACAATAGGGGAAAGAGAAGCACGGTAAAAGCTGAGTGTGGAGATGTGGGAATGTGTAGATCTTGAGGGGTATAAGACTATGTTGAGGATTCTGGTATTTATCCCAAGAGTCATGGAGGGTTTTAAGCACTGAGTTAATGCAATTAGATTGTGCTTTCAAAAGACCACTTTGTTTATAGGGCAGAGAATGGGATGAAGGGGCCAAGAGAGGATGTAAGGACACTGATTACATGGCTTTTACATTGGTCTAAGTGAGAGTAGATAGTAATGTGGACCAGGTTTGGGATCTCAGGAAGCTGAAGATGAACTAGTTTCACTGGTCTGCTTTCAAATAGAAGTCTATGAGTGGAGCTAAACCTACTGGGACTGCTCATTAGCAGGTGGAAGGAAACTATAGCTGTGCCACTTGGAAGAAAAGTATCACCTGTTGGCTTCTAGTTTAGATATTTCTACACATTTGACTTAATTGCAATACTTCAGCTTGAGAAAATAGACATAAATGGATATTTGAGATAATCAGGGACCCAAATGCATGATCATAAAGGTACAAGCTGTAGTTTACCTACAATTCCTCATTTAAAAGAGTAAACTTTAAAAAAAAAAGGATTTTGAGACATTTAATAGGTTAAACTTATGCAGTTAGTCATCCATTAAAATTTTTTTAGATCTAAACTTTGTGTGAGGCACAGGACTAAACTGTGTAAGTCATAAACATGACTTACATGTGTGATTTGGCCTTATTTGATCTGTAAATTTCCCATGCCTAGCCCCAGTGCTTGATATTTTGAATTGAATGCATAAGGAGAAGAAAGAAGAGCTCATTTACTGAAGAGGTACATCAGATTAGTAGTAACAAAAAATAAAAGGATTTGATGACTTAATGGTACGCAGGAATGGACAAACATTAGGTGACTTTTGAATCTTTTCTACTTAAATTTCCAATTTGTCTGATTTATAATTTACATTTGTTTATAGCTGTCTTTATGCCAAGATTGGTTTCCTTCCATCTGCATGTGCAAGTGTAATAAATTAAGTAGTTATTGGTGCTGTGGTTATCTATGGTATTTCCAGAGGTCTTGAGTGCAACCATGAAAATAAACACTGGCCTGTTTCTAAAAATTCTTGCATAACTGCAAAATAGATGGTGGGTCCCAGGGGAACTTGATACATCCAGACTTGTCTTTCCTCCCCTCACAGTTTTGATTTCACAGAGCAGCACTGCTCTGGGGAAGCACTGGGAGTGTGGGTTATCAGCAGATATTTTCTGAGCCTAGAGAGCCAAGCGTACAGGGAAATAAGAGCTTGTAGAGATGCCTATGAGGAGGAAGAAATGACACTGATTAATGTGTGTGGGGCCAGGATCAATATGATGAGCACAGTGCCTTTGGGGAGTTATTCACAGGGCGGTGGATGTTTTCTTCTGCCTAGCTACTAAAAGGCCTAGGGAACTGGCTCAAGGTCACAGAAAAAGTGAATCAAGGTCCAGGCTGGCCCCTATGAGTGCCAAACCACTCTCCTCTCTTTATGAGTAAAGCTCTATCCTGAATTATCTTCCTCCTGCAGACTTGATCATTTCCTGTATTCGCTCTCTCAGTTAGAGGCAACATTCATCCTGTTGGCCAAGCCAGAACTCTTGTGCTCAGTCTCAACAGCTTTCAAATTCTGGCAGGTGTCACAGATACATGAAGTGGCCAAGAATAAGGCAGATGGGAATGGAGGGCCTGTGAAAAACTGAAGGCCTTCACATGTAAACTATGCTGCTCCAAACTGCTACCCTGGTCTCAGAGTCATCCTCTGCTTCTTTATCTCTCAACCATACATCTTACACATTACTCTGCCTGATTGAGCCTACTTTTGACCTAACTATTAAATGTTGCTCCTTTTCTCCCTTCCTATTGTCACTGCTTTAATTCAGGGTCTCATCTGCCCTCTCCTTCTACCTGGCTTCTAACTCCAGTTTAGCCACTGTACTTCTCCTGCAGCCATCCATTGCATCGCCAACAAAGTTACCCCTCCAAAGCCTGAGTGTGATGATAACATTCCCTTGTTTACCAACTTTGATGGTTCTGCATGGCCCATAGGCTAAGGGGGACCTCAGCATGACTAACCCAGACTAACTTTCCAGCCTCATCAGCTACTCCTCCTCTCCTGTTCTGCATGCCAGAACATCAGACTACTTGCTAGTCTCTAAACATGTCCCATAAAGGCATTCCTCACTTACGGTGGGAAATGAGTTCCTGGAAATGCAAATGCTACCTGAACTAACCATATGTGGGGTCATTTCAGCATTATCTCCCCAGAGAGCCTTTCCTGGCATCAGGCATTGGCAATGGCTCTTCAGATTTTCTCAGATCCTCTCAAGTCACAACAACCCTCTGGATATAGTTTTTTCCAGGTCACGGGTCACACAATTATTGGTCAGTCATCCCAAGCTCCAGTAATGCTTATGACAGCCTTCATAATATTTAAGGGATGATCTTTATTGTTCGTGCCCTTGACCATCTTCTTAAAGTGACCCAAGCGGTAAAGCTTGCTTCTTAACATTGTACTTAACACAGTACTTTCTCTGTGTCCTTGGTCAGTTCCAGCACCAATACCAGAAAGTCTTTCACCAATCATTGTAGGTGAAACATGTTCCCTAGAATACAACATAAATAGCAGAAGGAAAAGTCACAGAGAAACCAACACATTGTATTAGAAGAGTATGGTAGGGTCCTTGTTGGATGACGATTTGCATAAACACTCACTGGCCATAAGTATATAGTAATAGTTAATTTAATACATAATATCTACTTATTGTATGTGTATGACTATCCATTTATTCCTCCATCCATCATCCATCCATCCTTCCATTCATCTATATATCCATCCATCCATCCACCCAACCATCCATCCATCTGTCCATACATGTGTGTGTGTGTGTGTGTGTGTGTATAAAAGAAAATAATTTAGAAATAGTGTTGCAAAGGACAGCATAAATGAAGATATGTGTGTGTTTGTGCATGCTGTTCCCTCAGCCTTGGGTGTCCTTCTTTCTTTTCTCCACTTAGTGAATTTCTACTTTAGGCCTTATTTAAATGTTACCTAAATGCTTACTATTCACGGTGTGCTCCACAGACTAGCAGAAATTGGCATTTCCTCTCAGACTGTTAAAAATGCAATCTCAGTGCCCCTGCCCCCAGATCCACTGAGTCAGAATCTGCATCTAACAAAATTGCGAGGTGTTTCGAATGCTCATCAAAGTTTGAGAAGCACTGACCTAGTCTATAAAGCCTTCCCTCACCCCTCCAGCAAAACAAAAGGCTCTGCTCACACATTTGGTATTATTTTAGTCTTTATCACACTGTGTCATATGAAACTTTAACAGGGGTAGACCCTTGACAATGTTTGTTGGAATGCTTTAGCACATATTAATCCAGAGGTCTGCTATTTATTATGATGCTTGTAATAATATACTCTAGGTTAGTCCAACCTCCAGCTCTCCTTCAGCGGTTTAAAGAGCTAAAACCCTGATTTTCTAGCCTCCTTTACAGCCAAATATGGCCATGTGACAGTTCTGCTAATGAGATGTGAGCAGAAGTTTGCCAGCACTTTCTTCCTCTTTCTGTTCTTTTACCTGAAATACAGACGCAGCATTAGAGTACAGATCTGTTGCTACCAGGAGGCCAAAAGTCACAAGCCAAGGATGGCAGACCAAGAAGAGAGAAAAATCTAGATCCCTGAAGGCATCTTTCTGACTCCTGCTTTTCTACAGACTTCTTGTGCAAGACAAAATTCTTATGTGAAACTGGTTTTCTGTAGACTACTTTTGTGAGACAAACACATCTTTATGTGTTTAAGCTACTGTCAGCCAGTTTGCTGTTAATCGAGCTGACTACATTTTGGACCAATACAGTGTCTCATCATTCAGAAAGGTGAATCACATTTGAATTTGCTCTCTTTACTAGNCTATAAAGCCTTCCCTCACCCCTCCAGCAAAACAAAAGGCTCTGCTCACACATTTGGTATTATTTTAGTCTTTATCACACTGTGTCATATGAAACTTTAACAGGGGTAGACCCTTGACAATGTTTGTTGGAATGCTTTAGCACATATTAATCCAGAGGTCTGCTATTTATTATGATGCTTGTAATAATATACTCTAGGTTAGTCCAACCTCCAGCTCTCCTTCAGCGGTTTAAAGAGCTAAAACCCTGATTTTCTAGCCTCCTTTACAGCCAAATATGGCCATGTGACAGTTCTGCTAATGAGATGTGAGCAGAAGTTTGCCAGCACTTTCTTCCTCTTTCTGTTCTTTTACCTGAAATACAGACGCAGCATTAGAGTACAGATCTGTTGCTACCAGGAGGCCAAAAGTCACAAGCCAAGGATGGCAGACCAAGAAGAGAGAAAAATCTAGATCCCTGAAGGCATCTTTCTGACTCCTGCTTTTCTACAGACTTCTTGTGCAAGACAAAATTCTTATGTGAAACTGGTTTTCTGTAGACTACTTTTGTGAGACAAACACATCTTTATGTGTTTAAGCTACTGTCAGCCAGTTTGCTGTTAATCGAGCTGACTACATTTTGGACCAATACAGTGTCTCATCATTCAGAAAGGTGAATCACATTTGAATTTGCTCTCTTTACTAGTCTTTGCTGAGGGTCTTAAGGTGGAATATAATAAGGAATTAGAACAATGGCCTTTTTTGTCCCTTTTTTTTCATTCTTTTCCCTAAGTAATTGATTTAGAATAACATTTACTCAAAATAGTCCCACAATGGAAAATAGGGCCATAAGATGTATAAAATTTAGATAACTTGCTGCTTCAAAAAATCTAGTTGAGATTTTGGTACAGGTGTAAATATTGGACTATCAAAGAAATAGTCCAGGCCTCTGGTCACTATCAGAACAGAAACCTCTCCCTTTGCCCTTCTTGGTATCTTGGCTGTCACAAAAATGGGAGAGGGCAGCCACATGAGGAGGTTTTTTTTTTTTTAAAGTCATTTATAATTGCTTTAACAGGAGCTGTGTGAAAACATCTCTCTCTGATTTATGTTTAAATTCAGCCACTGTCTGACTCCCATACCATGGGGATGCTTTGGGTCATTACAGTCTTTCAATATTTCCCACACCTCAGTTATGCACGTGCTACATTTCACTGGGAGACACTATGCTGGCCAAATGGGAAAACTGGGTGTTGATAGACATAATAAATTGAATGGCATTTTTCTGTATTAGCCTGCATGACATCTTGCTCCCCAAACTACTCCATAAACTCTATGTGGTGTTTTGCCCTCACTGATGACTATATCCCTGTCAGAATCGGGCAGCTGTTCTGTGGCCCATCATTGTCAAAACTAATCTTAGAATCCAAACCATGCAAGCTGAGCAGTCCTGGAAACTTTATGCATCTCTTTTCTTGGTGCCATTTGGCCTCTGACCCACAACCCGGTGTCTCCTGGAGTATGTCAACTTGTCCTTTGTTATTTTGTAATTGGGCCTCATCCCTACCTGAAGAATTGGTCCACATTCACAGGCTGTTCCCGATGGGTGTTAAATTTAACAAATACCAAGAAAGCTAAAGGTATAACTGGAGCTCAACGTCACAGGAAACACCTCTACGTATAATCACCCTGAAGCACATTCTTCTGAACACCTTCAACACAGAAACCTTTGTCCCGTGAGGTTGAATTTGAGTTTGAAAACCTGACAAAAGTTATTTAGAGATGGGTCTGGTCATCAAGCTGTGTTATTCAGCTTTTTCTAAAAAACTGTCCAGATAAGGAAACAAATGAACAAACAAGATGCACTCTGATCCTAGACAATTTCAGAAGGGAAAAAGAGAAGTGCTAATCTGCTTAAAAGACAAAACATCTTTTATGAGGACTACTTGGAAGTCCACACTTAGATGTGAAGTTATGTCCATTAGAAATCACCCTCAGTTCTCAGTCCGTTGCTTCTCAAACTTCAGCCTGCATCAGAAACACCTGGGGGACTTGTTAAAGCATAGATTGCTGGGCCCAGCCCTAGAGTTTCTGATTCAGTGGATCTGGGCTGGATCTGATAATTCGCATTTCTAACCATTTCCCAGGTGATAGTGGCGTTGCTGGTCCAGGACCACACTTTGAATTGTGCTTTGGTCAAGCCTTATACTATAATCCCAGCAACTCAGTTTACTGCTTGGTTGTCAGTCCTGGGCTTTTCTTTAAAGCAGTATGACACAGTCACTGTATGTACCCTGATTCTCAATGATCTCAACCTCTCATATTTTATGGTTCCATGGTTCATAATGCACACTGGATCTCAGACAGTGTATCAGTAGGCACACCAAGTTACAGATTGGGCTGGAAGGAAAATGTTACTGTCAGAGACCTTGGGGGTGGGGGAGGGGTGGGCAGGGCAGGAGGTGGAGGCATAGTCGCCATAAGCAGTTACTACAATTGCTGTGTATGACAGACAATCACTCAGTCATTCAGAACCTTGTCAGTGAGCTCAGGAATGGATTTCACTTGCTTTCAGTAATTAATATTTTAGTATTTGTACCTTTTGGAAGGAGCCACAGTTTCCCTAGCCACAAATTTGTCATGTTTTCCAGGTTCATGTGGCCAGGTGTTCTGGCTAGACTCTTCCCCTGCTTTCACTTGTCTCCTAGGTACATAACAGGTGAGCTCCTGGTCTGAGGCACAAGTTGATGTACACTCAAGGTTTCTACTCAAGAATCCTGGTTGACTTTCCAGTTCCTTCCCCATTCCACTTTTAACAGGAAAGAACTCTCCTAGTAACTCCAGGGCATCGAGCTAGCTGTGCAATTAATTCCTGTAGTTTTTAGCTGTGTATTAGGATCTTAGTTGTCCTTTCATTAAGCCCTTTATTATTCAGAATTTTAATATTATGTATTTCTTAAAAAAAAAAAATCACAGTGGTGCTCAGAGGAAAATTGGTGACCCTAAGGAGGGCAGCTGCCTTTTCCCATGGAGTACTGCCACCTGGCCTGTATTCTAACTCCACCAGGTGCCCTTTGCCACGTGGAGGTCTGGCGGGCCACTCTACTCACATATACCAGGCCCAGTGCCAGGCACTGTTCTGGGGATGCGAGAGGCTGAAACCTATTTCAACTTTTAGGGAGTAATACAGTGTCTAGGAAGCCAGAAGAACATCAAGTGGAAACTTTCTAATCTTTTCTCTTGCTTCTCCTCAAATTCCTTCCCAAGGAAAGCCAGGCTGTGAGTTACCAGAACACTGATAAGTCCCAATGTATGAAGCCACCTGCCTACATTAGGAGGACATCAATGACCAGAAAACAATGCATTGACAGAAATTTATAAATACAAAACAGGAAAAAAAGGCCCTGTCTGATGTTCTTTCCTTTTAGCCTTGCAGGTCAGGGAATTTCAGAAGCAGGACTCATTCATCGTGGTTTGGGGATGCAGCATATGTGTTTAGTGCTCTGAAGAGAGCTAAACAACTGTGCAGTTTATAAATATTTGCATTCCATAATTGTCTTTGGGCAGGATCTGCTGGGCTGAATCACCCGGGGCCACGTTCCCCCTTTTCCTGGTGATGAGCTGCTGAATGGTTAAGAGGTTTCGTTTCCTCCACTTGGGGGTTAATGCATGTTCCTTCAGTCTGGTCACATCTTTCTTTCCAAATGGCACCTCACTGGTCCCCTCCCATCTGCCTGCCTGTAACCCTGCCTGCTACCTAAAGGGCTGCCGAAGAGACTGAAGAAACCTCCTGCATCAGTCAGGCTTGCCACGCCCCCGTTGCCACCCACTCCTGTTTTTTCTGGTCTCTCTGCTTTTCCTTCCTTCTTTCCTACCCTGGCCAGAATAAACCAAAGCCAAAGCCTTTGGATGGGGGAGTTTCCTTACTGTCTGCCTATAGCCAGGGATTGGAGTATTAGGGGATTAGACAAAAAAAAAAAAAAATACTGAGTGTGGCATTTTAATGGGGTTGTAACTCAGTTTGATGGGACAACTTGGGAACTATAAAAGCATCTGGAAATGAGGTTACTCGAGACTAAGCATCATGATCTGCCTTGATTTTTTTTTTCTTTTTACTTCACAAGCAAAGAAAACAAAGCCAGCCATTCTTCACCTATGACATGAGAAGATGGGAGGGTGTTTCTTTAAAAAGTTTCCTCTCATTCTGGTTTTGACATTGATTGGTGGGTTTGGCTTCAGAAACTTCCAGAGGGATGATATTGGATGAATTTCCTGGGGTTAAGGAAGTGATTTTTATTATGTTTTTAAATTTCAAATTTATGTGTTATTATTTTTTTACATTCTAAGATGTTGTGGGGCAGTTGGGGGGTATGGGGAGAAGGAAAGGGGGAGGGAAATAGGGTGGGAAGAGGAGAAAGGAGGGGACAGTGTGGTTAAGGTCCATGGCATCCCCCTCATTGTGGCAGGGGAGACCAGGGGGCTTCCAGTGGTGGCTTGGCAGTTGCTGGGCTGGATGTAGATGTCAGGGGGCCGTGGCCGAGGCCCTTGACCCCCCAACACCCCATCTGGGGAGCCCAGGGTGCTTCTGGTCGTGCTAGGTTTTGTAGGTGTTCTCTGGTGGTGTTAGACCTTTACTGGTTAATATGAATCTTTGTCTCTGATCTGGGAGTATTTTGTTTTTGCTTTCAGTTCTGTGTTGGATTGTTCACTTTTCCCACCACTTAAACTTTGCACTGGAACTAATTTGTTGTCCTTGGGTTATTTCTAAAATGTGGGAACTTCCTAAGGGAACCAGCACTTGAGCCTGGTGGTTGAGCTAAATTGCTGCTTTGCTGCTGATTCTCTGAGGAAGGCTTTTTGTACAGCTCAGGTTTTAATTGTTGACATTGTAAGCACTTCTGGGTCTCGTGAGGTCTGGTACATCTGGGTTGTGTGGAAACTCTGGTCTGGGCCTGAGACTTTTCAGCAAACTGCACACCCTGCTGTTCTATATTCCTGACCAGTCTGCATGGAGTGGTCCTGTGCTGATTGGAGGGCAGATCAGCTGTCCATGCTGTGCCCCAGTGTTTCCCTGGTGGGCCCGTCTCCCCAATTGCCCACACTCCAAACACCTCCCATAGGATGGCCCATGCACTGGTCCCTTGCAATAGCTCACTGAACTCTGAGTGGCTCCTTTTTACCGTTGTCTGTGGCCTCTCACTCCTGTGTGTGTCCACGGGAACCCTGTTAGTGGTCTTGCTGGCCTGGGGGCCACCAAGGCCCACTTCTCCCCTGCCACTTCCAAGCAACTTCATACGAAGGGCACAGCTGTGGCTTTTGCCAAACTCTTGCTCTGTGCGCTTACCAGGGCCAACCTTGAAGTGGCCGGGGCACGAAATGGTGGGAGTGATCGTTTCTTTCTCTCATTGTGGCTTCTCCCACCTTCATGAACTTCATAGGTTTCTCCTATTTTCCTGAGCTCTAGCGGCCTCAGCTTGGCTGTCATTGCTTTTTGATAGTTGTAAATTGGTTGATTTGTGGGAGAGAGTGATGCAGGGGACTGTCTATTCTGCCATCTTGACCAGAACGAGGAAGTGATTTTTTAAAGGACATATTTTGGCTACTGGTGCTCCTACTCACATTGAGGGCTAAGCCTGTGGCCTCAGACAAAGATGTTTTACTGTATAGAGGCACTGGGGTCCATGTTCTGATGGGTCCTTTTCTGATACAGCCCTTGACTGAAATGTTCACACCTATTGCTGCTTCCCAGCAAGCTGTGGGTGCTGATGTGCAGGATAGTGACCTCTGTGCACATTTCAGTGCACAAGATGATCTCATCTCTTTACTATGCTTCATTTCTATTAAAATCAGACTCTCAGTGCCCATTCTACCAGCCAGCATGGTAGGAAGTCTAACCTTTGTCATTGCGGGGGCCCTCTCTTCCTTGGGTAACACAGGAGGCTAAAATCATACCCAATCACTGATTCCTCATGGTTGCTACTGACATTCTCATTATCCAGGCCTCAGGTACTTTTAAAGCCCTGCAGTGTCTCTACTTTTGTGCTCCACCTGTGGCATGGGCACTTTCCCAAGGCTGGAGAACTTTTGTCCAGCATCCTGCCTCCTCAACAAGGTGGACTTTCCCTTCCAAATCCTGCTACCTCCCAAGGGTGGCGCCTATGAGTAGCTCTGAATTCAGGTGCTTCAATAGCCAACTGGCTTTTCCCCTCCCCAGGTGCAAGGACACATCCCCTTTATCTTGCCTCGTCCTCTAAGGCATTCCTCTGCCTGCCTCCCTCTTCCTACCTCAGGACACTGAACATCATATCCTCAGAGAGCCTCAGCTTTTACAAGACAGGAGGAGGAGTCTTTGTCTTCAAACAACTTTTACTTTTTTCTGCCCCATAAGCTTCTTTGAGCCAAAGAAATACCAAAGGCCTATCAACTTGCTTGGAGTAAAGGGGAGGTGAGGGAACTTGGAAAATGTGTGGAGGGCCAAATTGAAGTAAACTGAAGTGGATTCAAGATAATGCTGGAAAGAGGTGGAATTTCAGCTAGGAAAGTGGCCATTGAACCCTGTTATACCCACAAGATGGTGTTACAAATGGACTAGTTCATCCTGAGGGTAGAGGTGGCTGAAAAGACAGAATTGTCACATTATGCAGTGTGGGGTCATGAGCATTGAGTGCCCGGCAGAAGGCAGCGTTCCTCCAGGTCCCCGTGCACATGGTGTGAAGAACAAGGAATGAGAAGGACTGGAGTAGAAGAGAAACGAAAACACATTGGGGCGGGATTTGAGTGGGTGGAGAGGGTGGTTGGCTATTTTTGTTTGAGAAGGAGGGGATGTTATAATGGGCATTTTGAGTAGTTGTTAAATGGGAAAATCAGGAGGGATCTAACAAAATTGAGCAATGAGTGCCCCTCAAAGGTTCATAAATAATAGCTCATATTTTGTAAAATGTATCCCCACCAGGTGCCTTCTAAGCATAAATGGCATCATCCCTAGTCTATAGCTGAGGAAACTGAGGCATTAGCCATATCATGGGCCAGGTTGGGGACTGAGCAAGCCCAGTGCTCACTGACTCTAGTTCAGTCAAGTGCCCTTGCCTGACTCTGGGACTGAATGGATTGGAGGCTCTGGTTGGTTAGACATGATGCTCTTACACAGCCAGCCCTGCATCTGGAAGAGGAGTCCACACCATCCAAAACACATCGATGAGGAGTGGCAAATTTCTAGAAGAAAATCAGGGTGCTCTTACCAGAAGAAACGTGGTAAAACAACAGGTGTCTCCCAACAGACAGAGAGAAGGAGCACTGCTTTGGAGTTCGACTTCTGCACCCCTGATTCCAAAGAAGCCCTTCGAGCATCTCTCTGGAGTCCCTATGAACTGAGGAGCACATGTGAAACCACTGGTCTTAAACCAATGAGGAGGTTCCAGAAATAAGTATAAAAATTCCTTGAGCAACAAAACAGATGTTACCAAATCCAAGCAGTGAACTTTGTACACTTAACCAATAAGGGAGTTCCTTAGATCTCACCCAGAAACTATTTTTGGTTTTGTTTCAGATAATTTTAATTAGCTTGGTTATCTGGGTACCCCATCTCAAGCCAACCCAAGTAATAAAGGCCCCTGGGATATAATGTCACTGTTTGTGGCCCTATTCTCTCACCTTCAATTAGCAGGGACAGAAGGATAGGGACATATATCTTGGTCATGTAGCTCTGGGACCTTTAAGCATCCTCCAGTGAGTCAAGCGTAAATGATTTCCCAGCAACAGAGCCAGTGTTCTCAGGATAATTTTCATTCCACTTTAAACCATAGTGGTTTGCGAGCGCTACAAGTGTGCTCAGTGCTGTGCAATTGGGTATTGTATTTGGCAGCACTAAACTGGATCATGGCAGTGCTGCCAACTTGTGTTTTGTAGATGGGTGGGGTAGACAGCACAGTGCTAACTCCCTCTCCCTTTGGCTCTCAGTCTCACTCATCTCTGTACTCCACTGAAAGCCATGGTGTTGCCAGTGTGAATTCCACGCCCCCTTGGTTAATGCAAACAATTATGGGCCGCCTTTCTCTGGGTGTTTCCTATTCACTGTCTTCCAATATTGTGCCTAGTGCCAAAGTGGATACACGTGGACAAAAGTATTCTTGAGAGAGCAGTGACTTTTTTTTTTTTTTTGTCTTTTTCCGTGTCCGGCAACGGATCGCAACCCTCAGTGTCGCCCCCATACTGGACCGGGACCGGCAACGGGATCGCAACCCTCGGTGTTGCTCCCGCGCCTCGCTCAGCCAGTGAGCGGGAACCGGTCTGTATGTGGGATCCGAACCCTCGGCGGGAGCGCCGCCGCACTTCCTAAGCGGCGCACTATCACAGTGCGCCACCGGGCCGGCCCGAGCAGTGACTTTTTAATGGTAGAAAAAGCCAAAAATATTCTCACACTTCCTTAAGGGATTGGTTCCCTTGGATCTTCTGACACTCAGCAGCAGTGAGTGTCAAGGTTGAAAGCTGGGGTTTGGGCAGGACTGATTTGGATGCTAATCCCAACTCCATTGTTTACTATCCTGTGCCAGTTTAGTTTTCCTCGGCTATCAAATGGGGACATTACCAGTACCTACAGTCCAGGGTGGCTGCAAGGCTCCAGTGAGATGATGTGTGCAAAGTGTCCAGCAGGGGGTCAGGTATTCACACAGTGAAGCACTCGACAAATGCTAACCCCTGCAGTTATTGTTATAATTGTCATGATTATTAGCAACACCTTGCAGCTACATAGAAAACTCAAGAGTTTAAAAACTATTCTCTCTTCAAACTATGTCAAAGTGTTCTGCCAACAGTTTTCTTTTCGGATGTGTAAATCCAAACAATCTAAAGACCATCTTTGGAGTCTGACAATCCTGAACTTACATCTTAATTTATTGCTTATTAACAGTGTAATTTAGGAAGAGCTGCTGAGTCTCAAGTAAAATCTCAGTTAATTCATCTTAAATGCGGATAACAAAGTACCCACTTTGGAGGCTAGTTTTGATGAGTAGGTACATAGTATACACTCAGGAAATATTACTGATGACTATTGTTAAATAAATGTGAACTTCCATTGGATAGTTTTCATTGATTGAGCCTTGAGGTGTACAATAAATTAGCAGTGGCCCCTCGTCTGCTGCTAGTTTAGAGACCTGATACTATATGTTCCAATGTTTTTTAATTATGAGTTTTCATTGCTAGTTGATGATTTTGAAAACTGGTAATGCTAACAATTTTGATTTGCTAAACAGGATAAGCCTTTAAGAATAGTGGATAATAATTTTTGTCATTTAATCTTAATCTACTGAGGCAGTATAATGTGCGTATGCTTTGAAATCAGGTGGACCTGGGTTTGAGCCACAGCTCTCCAGGTTTGCGGTCTTGTCTCAACAGAAAAATTTTACTAAATTTCAGCTCTTCTGTTTAAAACGTGGGGATAATATGAATATCTTCCTCACAGTGTTGTTGTAATGATTAAAAATGACAATATATACTAAGTACCTGGCATATAGTAAATTAACTATTCTTGTTGTTGAATTATAAAAGAGAATGATAACAAAAGAAAGAAAAACTGTACCAAGTAGGTTTTAATGCCTCCATTTAGGACGATAAACAAATAATCTGTCATTCTTCATCAATCAAGCTGCCTGGTCCCAGAGCCAGTGACGATGGAATTAGTAAATAAGGGCATTTGGATTAGTGTATGGAACTTGTTTTACGATTAAACTTAAGACTAATTCGGAAAAAACAGCACAGTAATTGCATTTAATTAGAAGCTCATCAGGGTGGGCTGATGGCTCTAAATATGGCTGGGAATCATTTGGAACAGAGCAGGATCCATTCAGTGATTGAGCTGCATTTGTGCAAGTGGTACCCATACCGAGGTCAGTGGGCTGAGGTGTTTTTGCTTCGTTGCTAGGCAACAAAGGACTTGCTGTTCTGTAGCCCATCAATATCAACATGAAGCATTAACCAAACCACACTCCTGGTTCCACTTCTATGATGGCTGCATGGAAATGCTGGGTAACAGAAGAGGATTATACAATATGGAAAAAGTGAGAGTTGGCACTGTACAGCAGGCTTCACATTTGAAGCAGGAGAGATTATCTGCTAGTTGTGGTTCTTGTTTAAACTGAAGATGCTGGAGGAAGCATGCTAAGTGGTCCCATGCCAAGTTTCTGTACCAAAAGGTGAAACAAAGATTTGGGAATCTTTCAGCTAATGTGATCCACATGAACAAAGTAGATAATTCTTCTTGGAAAGTATAGTTTTTAAGACTGACTTATTTGACTTGGCTATAAACTCACCAGTTTATCAGGATGTTTCTTTCAAGAGTCATGTGTAGCTTTAACTATCTCAATAACCAATTCAATGATGCATCTCACTCTGACCATATAAAGACTTTGCCTCTGTAGTTGCCAAACACATGTCAGAGTATTTGAGATTATAAAGGTACTTGTTCTAGAATTTATGTGGTTCTCTACCTAGGAAGGGAATTAGCATTGCACTAGGCTATCAAATAGCCTATTCATTTAATTGGCAGTATCAATCGCCCCTTTACTAAACTAAGAGAGTTGATGATGTGAAACCCAATAAACTAGAGCTTTGGTCTGATTTCCATAAATATGCTCCTATCTATTAAATTAGGAATACCAAATAATAGATTAAATTGGAAATAGAATTTTCAACTGGAGAGTTAGTATAATTGTATGTTTGGTTACAAGACCCCTATGCATATTGCCTAAAATCAAATAGTAGATATAACTTGCCACAAGAAAAGCCCAAAGAGGCTAATTAGATAGAAACATGGAACACTAGAGAAAGGAAAAAGGAGATACATGGAAGTTTTGTTTTTGAGTCAATGTACAACCACAGGACATGAGTTATGGGAAAAACTTGGGGAAAGAAACAAAGCTGTATGTAAGAAACTAAGGAAGTATTAGAATAACTGCAGGTGAGTGGAGTGGTCATAATTAGTCACTGCTCATGTGTAGCATCAGTCATCTGAGTTGACACAAAGGTTACCTGACACAAAGTAACCTTTGGTCATCTTTCTTCTGCCCTTCTGGTTTCCACATATGACTTTGTGTAGAGAACTGGCATATACACACAGCCATTGAGCTCTTCAGGGATGTTAGTGGAGGTGCTCGAGGAGACATTGAAGGGCAGGATTTCATTCACCATTGCTGGAAGCTTAAGTGTGAGAGTGAAAAAGAGGTGCCTCCAGAAATTATATTGGTGGGGCTCCTGGGTGGCTGCCTGGAATCTTGGCCAGGTAAGTTAGCTATGCCAATTTAAGTTGTGGCCACTCAGCCAACTTCAGGCATCTGCCAGGTCAGGTTCAAACTCTTACTTAAACTCCACGTGGGTTTGGTTCAGACCCGGTACCCTTGCCATGCCTTGCAAAAGTGCAAAACAGCTTGTTCTGAAAACTTAGGCTTGCCCGTGTCAGAGATGCCTTTGCTGATGTCTGGGAGATTGCTCAATGAGAAAAACATGTCTAGTCAAAACAGGGGAGAAAGGACTCAAAAATGTTGTGAGTAATCAAAGAGGCCATGTGAAAACACAAAGAATTTTTCAAAGGACCTGGATGCATCCTCACATGACAGCTCCTTGACTTTTATCCTGCTATTAGTCACAAATTCTCTTTCTACAACCAGGAGAGAAGAAAAAACCAAATCAAATGACTCATGGAAACACCTGATTTTCACAAATATTTATTGAGAATTTTTTCTGCTTCAGACACAGGGCAAGGTATTATGTGCTGGGTATAAAGTGAATAAAACAGACAGAACTCTTCTTGTTCTAAAAACTTGGAATTGCTCTTAACTAAAGTACTAGAAAATAGAACTAAGGAGGACATTTACAGCATAATACATCCTAATATAGTAGGATATATTCAAGTAATGCAAAGATGGTTCAACGATAGCAAATCTATTAATATAATTAGCCATAGTAATAGGTCAAAGGAGAGAAGTCACTTGATTATTTTTTAACAATTGCCAAAGATCCATTTGACAGACTTTAGTATCCAATAAAAATTGTCAATAAAGTAGTCCTATAAATATATAAGAATCAGACATATTCCATTTATAAAAATAATAAAAATATAAAATATCTGAAATAAGCTTAGCAAAAAAAAAAAGTGTAAGACATAAAGAAAACTTTAAAACCCTATGCATGAAAGGAAAACTTGAATAAATAGAAATCACCTTGGGTAGAAACTTTTAATATTGTAGAGTTATTAATTTGCTCTAAATTGATCAATCAATTAAGTGATCTTAATCACAATAATAAATTTCCTCTCTCTCTCTCTCTTTCTGTCATTTGTTCAGAACTTGACAAGCTCGTCAGAAAACTCCATATGGAAAAATAAACTAAATAAAATGAAATACAAATTAAATTATAAAGGCTATACTCTAAAAATTCTGAAATATAAGAGTTCCAATGAATGAACTACCTACCTCCTTTAGAGATTAAAATTTAAAACTACAGTAATCAAACAGTTTTGTTCTGGCATAGACAGATAAAACAAGAAATGGCACAGAGTCCAGAAATAAGCTTAAATATCCAGGTAGAATCATATGAGTATTTAGTATATTATAAAGGAAGACTTTTCAAACTAGAGAGGAAAACACACATTATTCAAATAAATGACTTTGAAACAACTTACTAACCATTTTGGAAAAAAATAAGGCCGTATTACTACTTTCTTTAGATGGCTCAAAGATTTAAATATATACATTCAAAAAGTGAAGTTAATAAAGTACTAAAAGAAAACAAGAACAGCAAATCCTAGAAGGGTGAAATCTTTCCTAAGCAAGATGCTAAATACAAAAGCCAGACAGGAAATAACAAATTTAAATCCATAAAAATTAAAACATTCGTATGGCAGAAACTAGAACTGTGCAAAAATATATCCAACACACATAATAAAAAGTAGCTGATTTTCTTCATATTAAAAGAGCTCTTATAAATCAAGAAGAGGAAGATCAATAAGGCAAAGAAAAAGGGGAATGGGGAAAGGTATGAACTTGCAGTTTACAAAAGAAGAAACCCAGTGGCTTATAAACATAAAGAAATACTCAGCTTACTCAAAGGTAATACACTTAAAATAATAAGACAGCATTTTTCACCTATTGAAAAGCTTGGCAAAGATGAAAATGTTTAATAATATATAATGTGATCAAGGTTATGAAGAAGCAGACCATCTTATATAGAATTGGCAGGGCTATACATTGGTACATACTCTTCAGGGGGAAGCTTAAGAATGTCTGTCAAATTTTAAATGCACATATTCCTTCACTCAGCAATTACATTTCTGGAAAGTTTTTCTGTCAATATACTCATTCACTTACGCAATGTAAAATCTGTATCTATCCAATACATATATTTCACTTCAACACACCAGCCAAAACAGGAAACAACTTAAATGTTTATCAATAGGAGACTTAGTTAATACACACATAGCTTTAGATGTGTTAATATAGAAAAATATCTAAGGTATATTATTAAGTTTAAAAAGCAAAAATAAACTAGTATTCTACTTGTTGAAAACTGACACCAAATATATGCTTATATATGTAGATACTATTTCTGTAAGGACATATAAGAAGTTGTTGACTATGGTTGTCTCTGAGAAATGGGGCTGGGGTTTGGGAGTTTCTGGAAGGGAAACTTTTACCTTTCATTTTATATCTTTATATATTACTTGACATTTTTTTGCCATGCATACGTATTGCTTTTATTAAAAAAAATAAAGGATTTCCCTTCTTTGCTGCACTGTACTTCTAATCAATGATCACACATGTAGGAACATTGTTTTGGATAAAGGTTGACTTGCTAAAAATGTTGAATTTACCATTTAAACCCTCACTTAATAGAACAACCTCCAGTCTTTGTGAAATACATTTAAGTGGTGAGTTGGTATTTAAAGACTCTTCAAAAGGATTTACTTCAAAAACCTAGAACTAGATAAATTTCAGAATATAGTTTTTTTCAGGATAAATGATTTTTTTCCCGAGTAATATCACTGAAAAACCTGTTATATATGTATATGTTATAATCAAAAAAAGAAATACTAGTAAAGATGTAAAAGTATAAAGACAAGTTGATAAGTTGGAGAAGCTGATAAAATTTCCAGCAACGGTACATTACCTGGAAATGGTTAAGATGATGAGATTTTACAGGGAGTGGAAATAAACAGCACATGAATATGATATATTACAGATGGAATTTGATTTTTAAGGAATAGGCCATATTTTTATACACTATGGCCACTTTTATCATTCAAATAATAGGAACACCAAATTAGCATATAATTACTCTGTAATCTTGGTTTAAAAGTGGCTTAACATTTTGGTATTTTTTCTGTACTTAGAGTCCTAGCAAAGCAATTTAAAAATTCAAATGCAAAATAGGTACAGTACCAAAATGCAGTCACCACATTGCTCAAAATCTCATGATTTAAGAGGGGTTTTGAGCTTTTTCTGGACATGGAACCTACATGGAGCCAATATGCCTACAAGTCCTCCTAATAATGATCAGATGTTTCAACTTGGACTTAATGAATGAAGAGGGAGAACAGCCAGTCCTTTATTACAATGTAAAGTCAGATGACAATTGGTAATAAGAATAAAGATTAATAAGCAAACCTCAATTTTTATCTAAAGTTTAAAATCAAGAACTCAGTCAAATATGAAGTCTGTAGATGTTCCTCAAATGGTTTTTTAATTCACTGAATTTTTCCAGGGTTAGACAAAGCAATAATTTATTATTCTAGCAATATTGGATTTTGCATTCTAATGCAAATTAGAGATGGACAAAGCTATGTCTTTGTCAACTTGTTAGGTCATTCTTAATGTCTTCAGTTAGAACAAGACCCTATTAGTCAGGTTGAATTTATCAATAATAGGAGCCTGAGAGAGAATGTATCCAAACCTTCTGAAAGAGGTTACACTAAACTGTTTTACTTTCATCTGCTTTATTTAGCAATGCTAGTCCAGAGAGGATTCTAGGGATAGGTGAGAAAGTTAGCCACAGTGTATCTGAGTAGAAATCATTCCAGACCTGGAAAGAGGGGCTCTGGGTCCTAATTCTGCTAGGAGTAATCTGGGTGATTTTGAGTAAACTGCTTAATCTCTGGATCACTCAATTTCTTATTTGAGAAGTGAAGGAATTGAATTAGGCTTCTAAAAGCTTTTTTAGCTCTTAGTTTGTAAATAACACTTATTGTGACTTTTGACTGGAAAATGTATATTGATATTGATATAGTTTGAATATGTTTGTCCTTCCAAAGCTCATGTGACAGTGTTAAGAGGTGGGAAATCTTATCACGGTGATTAGAAAGTGGGGCCTTAAAGAGTTTATTAGATAGTGAGCAGCATGCCCTAGTGAATGCATTAATCCATTAATGGTTTAATGGTGGTCATGGGCGTGGTTATGATGGTTTTATAAGGAGAGGGAATGAGGAGTTACTCTCTCTGGCTCAAGCCATCTGCCCTATGACACCGTGGGTTGCTGTAGAGTCATCTCCAAGTACAAAGCCCTCACCAGATGAGTTCCCTAGCCTTTAGACTTCCCAGCCTCAAAAACTGTAAGAAGTAACTTTCATTTCTTTAGAAATCACTCAGTTTCAGGTATTCTGTTATAAGCAACAGAAACGGACTAATACAAATATACAGTTGTAGAGAACCTGAAGAAATAGATGGTCACTGTTGTCACTTATGACTGCTTCAGCACAACTGGGAGAAACATTCCATTTCAGTGACTTCCCCTAAAACATGTAGGATGACTGATTCAAGCATGCACGCATACTACAAGCAGTGCGCTATGTGCTGCCTAGTATATTGGTGAATAAAAGACATGATCCCTACCCTTGTGGAGTTTATGTTGTAGTGTTATCAGGAGGGACTAGAGAGCAGTGAAGGGAGTCCCAAGCAGTTAGGATAAGTTAGATGGGTCATTAAATGCTAGCTTCAAACACCTTGGTAAAGCCTTCTGAAAAGTAGTACACCAAGTACTCAAACCTTGAAACTGATACACTTTACATTATTATGACATGAAAAATCAAGTCTGGTACACATAAATGGCTTTTTAAATTAATCCACATATGTTACTACTGTTTCATTTTCTCTTAAAAAAAAAAGGAGGGGAAAGACACAATTTTTATTTTCAGGAATCTTACTGTTAGTGATAGTATTGTAATCTTATTCTTAAATTATTATAGATATATTGTAAAATAAAACAAGTGACTATGTTAATGTTGTTAAGAACCAAGATTTTCAGCAAAAAAAGATACGAGTATAAAATCAAAGAAGTAAATAAAACCTTTCCTTTAAATATTATTTGCAAATATCAGTAGAAAATCATGATTTTTTTCCTCTAAAAAATGTTTTGTCCTAGCTTTGTCTATTGAAAAGCCTTAGAAGTAATGACAAACCAGGAGCAATGAGCAATCCTAGCACCCAGATTGTAGTTTCTAAATGCTATTTCTCTTTAAAAGGAACCAGAGTTCTTAGAAAAGTGGCCGATTCCAGGTCTGGAGCAGGAAACAAATGAAATAAGCCAGGATTTTGTTGGGCCAAAAGCAAGGATGTTGTTCCCACTGCTAATATAGGACAAATTGAATATCAAAGACAATAATGATTACAGCAAATTAAAATCTATCACATATGTAATGATATTGAAAATAAAAAAAACCCCTAATTTTTCTAGGACACTAACTTATTGCTCTGAAAACAGATAAATAAAGGAAAAGAATCAAATATTTATTTTGCCTTTCTTGTACACACTGTATTTCAGGGTAATCAAATGGTTGATGAGGGAAAGCTCTTTTTCATAGGAGAATTCCAGCTAATAAAGAATGCTAGATTGAGATATTTATCCTTTTGCAACTCTAATAAAATAATGGGTATAGTCAATAAAAATAATAAAAAATTATAAATAAAAATAATTTAAAAATAATAAAAATTAAAAATAATTTTATATAATGTTCATATAATGGGAGAATTTTATAAAAGAGGGACCAGGCTGAAAGCGTATAAATCCACTGACATGTGCTTTAGGATATGGTACAATAGAAAGCAAACAACACTGTTTATGGAGCATTCTTACCTAAACACATGAACCAGAATCAAATCAAGCCTCTAGATCTAACCACTATTTTAAGAAATATGGGTGAGAGAGAAACCAGTTAAATGACATCAAAATGAAGCAATCAGCCAAATCCAGAATGTCTCACATTCTACAGGACAGATGACTTAATTTGCCCCCAAAAATCAATGGTATAAAAAAGGGGGAGGGGAACCATTATAGAAGAGACTTAGGAGACATAACAATCGAATGCATTTTGTGGACCATGTTTTAATCCTGTTTGAGACCAACCTTTCATGGAGACATCTTTGAAACAACTTGGGAAATTGGGTGTTAAATGGTATTAAAGAATTTCTGTTAATTTTGTTAGGAATGAAAATAGCATGGTGATTGTGTAAAATACTCCTTATCATTTAAAAATGTATACTATGGTTACAAGCTGGTTAGCTTAGTTGGTTGGAGTGTGGTACTGATTAAACCAAAGTCCAGGGTTTGATCCCTATACTGGCCAGATGCCAAAATAAAATAAAAAAATAAAAAAGTATACTGAAGCATTTACATCATTTTGGGTGACACAATGCCTGGTATTTGCTCTAAGTGTTTCAGCCCCATCCCTCCCCACACCCCCAAGTCATACACTAGACTAAATAAAACAAGATTGGCAAAATGTTGATCCATTTTAGAGAGAGACTTGCTATTGTGTCTATATTCAGCCAAACTTCAATCACCTCAAGCAGTTTCTTCTCACTTCTCTAGGAACAATCTCTGTCTTGCTAAGTTCCCATTTTCTTGATTCACCAGTTTTCCTTTAAACAAAGCAAATTTCTAACTCCTGATCTCCTCTTGTCCTCATAGGGATCTTGAGACAGGATTCTATAAATATAACCATTTTCCCATGCTTCTATATAATATAAGACACTGTGTCTGTTTTCTTAATCATGTTAGGTTACCCATCTTAATTTATGTTTCTTCCTGAGAAGCATTTTCAATCTCTGTTGGATTTGTGGTTGAATTTCCTGATATATAATTCTGTCTAGGAAAGGCGTTTAGAAATTCTTTTAAGATATAGTTTTAACCTTTACATTTACAATCCCAAACTGACAGATGATTAATATTTAATGCATTTCATCAGAGTAGAAATAGGAGGATGTGCTCCACATTACAGAGCTGCTTTCTGTCTAAGGAACTTTTTGTTTTTTGTGGTGTCTGTTTCTCCTATACATTGCTAATACAGTGAGATTGTTCACTACTTATTTAAAATTCTGTATGCCATACCGATCATACACAACACAGTCTTTAAACTCATATTTTAAAATAGGTCACATGATGGTTTCACCTTGGGTAGGTGCCAGCTAAAACTGAGTCACGACTCATGGTTTACAGTTCTATTGTGAAGGAAGCTATCTTGATGAGGGAGTGTTAATCAATATTTGCTGACCATCTACTGTATGCCAGGTTCTGTGCCCTGTGCTTTACAAACACCCTTTCATTAACGGCAGTTAATAGTAACAAAAGCAGGTATTATCACTACAGAGATCATTTATTGGGCATCGGTTATGTTCCACTCTTTGTATTTTCCATTTAGAGAGACAAAATCCCCGAGATTTACTGCTGCTATTTTTAAGTGAGGTTAAGTAACCTACTGATATTTACTCAGTTATTAAGTGGTGAACTCTGACACCCAGACCTCTGTTTTTTTCCATCGGTCATTTGCATATGACCTGTATAATTTTTGCTGCTGTGCATACCACTTGTACAATCATTTATGTAATATTTGTCGAATTGACATTTTTCTTTAAATATATCCACCCAAAAAGGAAACTAAATATTACTGTCATAAGTGGAAAACTAGTATCATTTGCCATAAATAAAAAAGGTAACCAAAATACAATGAAATTTTGGTCTCTGTAGCATATGACTGGCTCCACTGTGATGGAGCAGACTGATTCTAAAACATCCCCCACCCCAGTCTCTGATCACTCCGTGGAGTGTATCACCTGAATCATCTCGTGTACCATCAGTGGCGTGGGTATCACAATTTAGGCAATACTTTATTTAATTTCAACCAAATTCATGTAGGTGAAGATATTATGGGTCATGAATCTCTGCTATGAACTGGAAGTAGAGTAAGCCTCTATCATACTTTGGGCAATACACTATTCATATTTGGCATGAAAGTTTAAAAAAACAAAAAAGCTTAGTTCAAATAACTAGATCAGAAAACAGACACGTAAATAGAATTTAATGAATAAATGGGCTAATTGTATTTCTTACCAATAAATTTTGACCATGTTCAGTTTTCTAGTGAGATATAGTTTTATATATATATATATATATATATATATATATAAAATATAGTGTGTATGTGGGCATATATAAACAAAACATGCATATATTCTGTTTATATTAGGAGGATTTATACTGTGCCTCCTGAAGATTATGTATGCCTAAACTAAGAAAGTCCTATAAATTATACTTGCCTACAGGCTGTGATCTTGATTTATGCATAAGAAGCCAATTCATAAGCAATTATAAGTGGAATGTCAATCATAGTCAATATCTGGCTGAACAATGTACATTTATTAACTAGCATGAAAGATTCCTCCTAACAGTTTTGGGTTGGCATATATGTGGATAGACTGGTTAAGGATGTTGAATCCATTTAACAAGCAATGGAAAGCCCATTCTTTACATTTTTTTAAAAATTATTATTCAATAAGATATCATTTGGTCTAAGATCATGAAGCTCTGTCGGCCAGAGTCCAAAGTCTTTGGATTTAAAAAAGCTTAAGTCCTTTTTTATGAGGAAAATTTTCTATTTAGAAGGCAATATGATTTGGTAAAAATAAAAGTGACTTTGGAGTCAGAGAGACCTAAGTGGAAATCCCCACTTTCTACTGATGAGCTCTGTGACTTAACCAGTTCGTTTCTTTGTACGGTAAGTGGGGATTGTAGCTCTTTTGTCAGAGGATTTTTGTAAGATTAAACAAGAAAAACACTGTAAATTATTAAGCCTAGTGCTTGGCCCATTGTACCATTCATTTGTTGATTAGCCAAACACTGAATGCTAGGTGCTAGGGCCACGGCAGTAAATAAGGCAGACATGGTCTTCCAGCCAGTAATCCAGATTAAGAAGAAAAACAATTGAGAGGTAAATCGAATGAGATAGACAGTAAGTGGTGGGCGTGGTAGTCAGAAAAGGTTTCTCCGAGGAAGTGGCAATTAATCTGCGACCTGATGGTTGTGATTGCGCCAGCCATGGGAAGAATCAGGAGGTAGCAATTTTGGGGTGGGAGAATGGGGCAGTGGGGACAGCAGATATGAGGAGGCCATTATGGTGAACTGGGTTAGGATGGCAGCAGTGCAGATGTGTCTGAATCTTGTAATAAATATTACAAGTTCCCTTCTCCTAGAATATCCTCAGAAAGAAAATTATATCATCAATCAATTTCTACTAAGTATAAATGAAAATGAAGAAAGCAAAAATGGTTCTATGTATACAAGTTCGTGAGATCTTGGAGCCTCTTAGCTTTTCTATAAACTATTTTTCTTCCTGACCAGGCTTTAGCATCAGATATGTTTCTATGACAGATAGGTCTGCTTTGGATTTATTATTTTTATTTAGTATTGCTTGTCCAGATTCTTGGTAATAAAACTTTTTAGAGATAATATTTTTAAAAAATGAACGAATGTTCTCTTTTTGCCTTATGGGATACTCACCTGACTCACAGGCAAACAACTTTAATTAGAAAAATTAATTTTTGTGTTGTGGTCCCTCTGCCATGGGGAAGGGTGATTCTTGAGTAGCCTGCTGGGGCAGCTTTGAAAACAGTAAGTGAAAGGCATGAGACAGGACGTGAAACGGGGGAATGAGACAGGGGAAAACAACTCAGCTCACACCCTTTTTTCCAGGTTCTTTCTAATGCTGGCTTCATTTGAAGAGAGAGCAATGGAGAGCCAAACCCCCAGTTTGTTTTCCAGACAGCTGGGTCATGAAGGTCTTCTCTTTGTGGGAACTCTACTGGGTTTCCATGCACTTCAGATAATCCATACTGTCAGTCACTAGCTTCCTACTTTTCTACCTTGGGGTTCCAGCCTGTGGACCACCTCTTTTCTAGTTGCTTTTCTCGTGCATTGGAGTGTTGATCTCCAGCACCTTCCTAGTCTCTGCTTGTCTTGGGTTGTCATTTTATCTAAGGAAACCAGTTATTGGTGATGAATGCAAAGTCTTTACACCTGCAGGTATCATAAGGTAAGTAAGGACTGCTTGCTTTTTAATAATCCTAACTGCCTTTGAATGGAGTCAGATGCAAGATTGGAAACTAACAACGGAAATGGTCTGAAATAGCCGGTCTCGGCCTTACACCCTCCTTCCCTCCTTGGGTATTTTTATGTGGTTGTAAGTATAGGGGCATTTGTTCACACCTCAGCATGGCATTATTCTTTAGATGACTGAAGCACCTGAAATACAGGTGGAACAAAGAGCACAGAAGAAATTCCTCTCAATGAAAATGTGAGCTTCCCATAATGATCTACTAATGATTTTGGTAGAACATCTTCCCTTTTGCACAACTGCCTGGGCCTGCTTCAGTACTCTGTGAAGTGCTCCATTACCTCACTGCGAGGGCAGAGAATATGCCTCAGTCTTTGTGTATACTCAGTTTCCTGCAAAGTGCCTGTGCATGCACCGTTGGTGCTCAACACGTGTTTGTTAAATGAATGAATATGACAAATATAATTTATTTTCTATAGTTTCCTAAGCTTCAGATGCTAAAAGAGCTGAAAAAAATCATAGAGTTGTTTTGTAAACCTAAAAAAAATGCTCACATATTTTTAAAGCTGTTCAGTATGGAATCATTGAACAAATTCTAGCTTTCTTATATTAAATGTATTTAAAAATAATACATTGTTGGGTTCCAGGCAGCTGGATTTTAAAAAATTTCAAATAATCTCCATTTGCTTGAAGCCAATCCATTGTTCATCTGTATAAAAAAATTTCAGAGAAATAATCTTGTTGACAAAAGCCTTGGCCACTTTTCATAGTGAGGTTACCAGAGTTATCAAAGAACAGTATTTTAAAAAATATTTATTTAAGAAATGCATTTTCAGTAAACACTTTATTTATAATACTAAATAAAGAGTATTAAAGTGATATTACTTCAAGATTTTCACATTTTCTCTGACTTGAATGGTAATATCGTCCAAAAGATAAGGCTGTATTCTCTGTCAACAGAGGCTTATTTAGAGAATTTGGGAGGAAAACTTTCAGGATGTCCTTAGAGTTTCTCAGAGGAAACTCTGAGGTGACAGTGGCTGGGGCTGAGGGTAGAAACATGAGAACGGAACACAACCTACCCTGGGGGTCTTTGTAATAACCCAAATCAAACAATGACCTCAGAAAATAATGAAATGAATGTCTGATTAAAAACAAACAGTTAAACCACAAAAATACTTTCTCTTTACCTTCTGTGTGATTTAGCTTTTTGTACAGCAATGAACTTTTGTCAATTTCTTTGAAAGACTGTTTTTTCCTCTTTGCTGTTTCTTTTTCTTGAGGTTGTTTCCTTTTCTTATCAGTCCCATCTGGTGAACTCCTACTCACCCTCAAAAGCCCAGATCAAAAGTTGTCCTCTTTTATCCAGCCATTCTTAACCCTCCTCTTCTCACTGACAGGCAGAATAAATCTCTCCCTTCTCTGCACTTTGAACAAACACACCGTACTGCAGCATCTTTTATATTTTCCAATTTCTCTTCTAGACCAGGGGTCTGCAGACTACGGCCCATGGGCCAAATCTGCCTGTTGCCTACTTTTGTACAGTCTGTGAATTAAGAGTAGTTTTTACATTTTTAAATGATTGGAAAAAATCCAAAAGGAGAATAAGATTTCATGACATGTTAAAATGATATGAGATTCAATTATGTATCATCCGTGGTTACTTTCGAGCTACAATGGCAGAGTTGTGACTGACACTGTATGTAGCCTGCAAAACATAAGATATTTAATACCTGGCTCTCTCTAAAAAAAAAAAAAAAAGAAAAAGAAAAAATTGCTAACATCTGCTCTGTGGGCAGGGATCATGATGTCATGGTCATGTAGCTGACATTTATTGTTGCCATATGCTAAGCATTCTGCTAAACAATTCATATGCAATATCTCGTTTAATCCTCAACAACTCTGTGAGGTAGGTGCTACAATTATTTTCATTTACAGATGGGGAAGCTGAGGGACAGAGATGTTGAGAACTTCTAAAGTTACATGAGTAGCAATTTGTAGATCTGTGATTCAAATCTAGGTCTACCTGTCTCCAGTTGGAGCTCACAGCCACCACGCTGTATAGCCACTGTATCGTCCAGGCCATTGTTGTTACCCAGCACTGAGGGCTGTGTTGGGAAATAAATTAATTTCCTCCCCCTTTCCCCCAATTGTCTTCCTCTGTTTACGGGGAGAGATTTGGTCTGCCTCCCGACTCAAACGCAGGGTTCCATTAGTTTTGTTTGGTAGAGTGAGAGCCATAACTAGTAGGCAGATTAATTAATCTATTAATAGTGTATGATAAACATATCCCATGAGCCAGGCTCTGTGCCAAGCCTGACATATAGATATGAAGGAGCTCATAGTCTGAGATCAGCCCTTAAATATGTGACTAAAGAGGCAGAAAGCTGTTTCTGGACCCTGGGAATCAGAATCCGGTGGGATAGCTGAGAAGCAGATAGGGGATTTTAGACAGGTCACCTGGTGGCTTCATGTCAAATGTTCTTCCATTGTTTTCATGCGGAAGCCTTCATTTATATTATTTACTTATGGCTTTAAACATTTATTATTTTATTTATTTATTCATTTATTTAGTAACTGCTTTACTGAGGTATAATTGTTATATAACAAACATCACATATTCATCGTATAGTATTTGATAGGTTTGAATAGAAGCATACACCTGTGAAACCATCGCCACAGTCAGGCAGTAAACATATCCATCACTTCCCAAAGTGTCTGCTTGCCTGGGCCCCCTTTTCTGTGTTAAGAACTCTTAACTTGAGGCCCAGTCTCTTAACACATTTTTAAGTGCAAAATATGATATTGTTAACTATAGGCACCGTGCTATATGGCAGATCTCTGGAACTTATTCATCTTATGTAACCGAGACTTTATACTCACTGTTCAATGTGTATTTATTTATGTTTCATGTTTTTTGCCTCTAATGGTGAAGATTTGGTAATGAGATCACATCGCATAGTGGCTGTCACCAAAACAGTGAGGGTTTTCTACTTTCTTCATGACTTCTGCCTCTTAGGCTTGGGGAGGAAAGGGCCAGCAGACATTTCCCTGTCCCCTGCCAGTACTTGGGCATTTACTGCAACACTTTCAGTGTGGAGATTCCTCTAATGACCTAATGTAGCATGAGGGCCAATGGGACAACGAGGGGCAGGAGGTGGGAAAGTGTGAGGACATCTACTAATTAGTCATATGACCTTAAAACTTAAAACACTTCTTGAGTTTTAGTTTCTTGTAAAATGGTAATGATAATAATAACTGCCTTGTAGTGTTGTTTGGAGGACTGAATGGAATACAATGCACAGTCCCTTTTGCATTATAAGTTGTCAAATATTAACTGCTGTTGCTACTCCTGCAGCCATTACTCCTACCACTGTTACTACTACTACTGTCATTATTATTAGATTTTAGAAATCTAGCCTTGAAAGAGCAGGAAAAGTCAGGCTAGGGACATGAGTGGAGAATGTTGGGGGAGTGTGCTGAGCAGTAATGAAATCATAATAGAAGTTTCTTAGTGCACTATTTGCTGGAATGTTTTTCCAGGAAAAATATTATCCAGAGATCCCTACCTGAAATCCCTTTGGTCTTCAGTTTATAAGAATCTGGCCAGAAGTCAAGTCTTTGTTCTTGCAGACCATGGGCCAAGCTGGCACCTCTAATGTCACACTCCTTGTAGTCCCTCAACACCCCCTGACCACTGCTCTGATCCCTAGCTGGTCACAGGTGCCCCCATCCACTCTCCCACTCCCAGGTGTCATCTTGCTCAGTGCTCTTCCGCAACCACAGAGTCCTCATCCTCAGGCTCAGTAAACTCCCAGTGGGGCTTAAAGTGTAAACCCTTACTGCTCCAAGTGGGTGTGGTCTATGAATTGGCAGCAATCAGCCTCACCCTGGAAATTGTTAGAAATGCCAAATCGCTGGCCCCAAGCAAAACTACTGAATCAGAATCCACAATTTAAGAAGTTTGATTTATACACACATTAAAGTTTGAGAAAGGTCTCTTACAAAGCATAAGTCACTTAAGAAGACAAGATTTATCCTCCAGGAACATAGGATCCACGGTAGAATCAAGGCATGAGCACAGTAGAAGGCAGGTGGTTTATTCCAGTGGTCTATTTGGGAGCCATGCTCACTGCAAATGTGCTACACTTGGCATTGAGGAAACTCCAGGCAGACCTGGGTTTGAGTCTGAGTTCTAATAGTGCTTACTGTATAGTTACTCTCAGGGCTTCTTCCTTCTAAAGATCTCAGTGAAGGTAGGAGAACATCTAGCACTCAACACTACCCTTTTTATAGATCATTTTTAGCTTGGTGCTAACACACATATTTTCTCTTGTTGCAATAAACCCACAGAAATAAATAGGACTTGGTTTCCACAACCTCTCTGTGAATTCACGCAAAATGCAGATTGGTACCTTAACAATAACATATTCCTTCTCTGGGTTTTACTGTCTTTGTTCTGAAGACAACAACATTAATGACAAAACTTCCTTGTGTTCTCTCCCTCTGCAAGTCCAATGCATCACTGTGGCCTTTCTTTCCTTCCTTCTTTCTCTCTTAGCTCCCACATATGAGTGAGTACATGCGGTATTTATCCCTCTGTGCTTTGCTTATTTTACTCAACATAAGTTTCTCCAGGCAAATCCATGTTGTTGCAAATGGGAGTAGTTCATTCTTTTTTATGGCAGAGTAGTATTCTACAGTATATATATACCACGGTTTCCTTATCCAGTCATCCATCAATGGACATTTAGATTGGTTCCATGTCTTGGCTGTTGTAAACAGGGGGAAGGGGGGAGGGAAAGGGAGGTTGGGGATCACTGGGTGGGGGACACGGGGTACAAATGCAATTTGTGGTAATGGGTATACAGCCAGTATGAATCTGGCACCCACATCATGGGCACGAGGGGTGACAATCAGCTTTGTATCTCATGAATATTCATAACCAATAAAAAAAGAAAAAGAAAAACTTCCTCGTGTTCTCTGAAGCTCTGATAGTTTACAAAGAGCTTTTGCATAGTTCTTTGGCCTTGTACTTAGGGATGGACAAAAGAGATTATTACTATGCCAATTGTACAGTGAGGAAGAGGAAACAGGGAAGCGATTTGCCAAAGTATATGATGGTAAGGTGCTGAACCAGAACTGGTCTGAACTTTGGTTGATAATAATCACAGTAAACACAACTGCACACACAGTATCAAGCACCCACAGTTGGACCCTGAGCTGTGTGCTTTACACGCATTCTTTCATTTAATCGTCCCCACAATGCTATGAAGTAGGTGCTTCTTTCACGTTCGAAGAAACAGACCCAGAGCCGGTCTGTCACTGGTGGTGATCACACGACAGTGCATGGCACAGTCAGGACACAGGTGGGTCCAGCTCCAAAGCCCAGGCTCTTTGCTATTATGAAATCACTTTCAACTACACAGGGTAGAGCCAAGGGGGACAGGTGCCTCCTTGTATACTTTAGAATTATAAAGCAAAATTATTTAAGAAGGCAGAACATACCACTTTAGACAAGAAAATGCCTAATCAAGAATATGAAACAGCCTATACTGCTTATCGTTCTGTTTTCTCATTCTGTCCCCTCTGCTAGTAGAAAGATTCTACTCTTTTTCATATTTTTCTATTGTGTTTTATTTACATCTCACCTGGAGGCAGAGGGCCAACCCAGAGAGAGCGAAACAAAGGTGATGCCTCAGATTTATCTAGGATGAAGCTAACAGCACTGGCAATCAGGAACATAGATAATAATGGTTAGTAATAATTTAGTTGTAATTCCCTTTTCCTGGAGAGTTTACCATCAGACAGATACTGTGCTAAACATTTTACATATATTAGCTCATTTAATTCCTCTAACCACACCATGAGGCAGGCATTAATATCCCCACTGGCAGCTGAGACAACAGAGGATCAAGCAGGTTGAGAATCCTGCACAGAGTTGAATGGCTACCTTGGGTGGACACAGACGTATCTGAGTCCACAGCAGAGGCTTATAAGCGCTCTGTGAGAGGCACTTAGAGGCCTGACCCACTGAAGGCAGTAGGGCTCTTTACCACCTCTTACAAGAGTTGTTTCTGTAGAGTGGATAAAAGAAATAAGGCAGTTAGACCCGAAACATTTAGAAAAATGTAGTCATGGTGTTCTCCGCCTGAAATGATTCAGACCAGTGGTTCTCAAACTTGAGCATAGGCCCAATAATTTTCATTTCTTGCTAGTTCCAGGCAGGGCTACCTAATTTGTGGGACTCAGAGGAGAATGAAGACTCCTTATTCAGAAAGCAGGAAATAAGTACCAAGAAATGGGTTAATGGACAGGAAGAATGATTCCATATTGTAATGATGAATAAGCTAGCTATCCTGACTTGACCATCACACATTGTACACAACTACTGATGGTTGACTTTGTACCCTACAAATATGTATAATAAACTATCTTTCAAAAATAAATAAGGGCCGAGCCCGTGGGGCACTCGGGAGAGTGCGGTGCTGGGAGCACAGTGGCGCTCCCACCGCGCGTTCGGATCCTATATAGGGATGGCCGGTGCGCTCACTGGCTGAGTGCGGTTCTGCCAGTCTCAAAAAGGACAAAATAAATAAATAAATAAATAAATAAGATACCAAAAAAATAAAATTGTTTTCTTTTTCTCATGGTCTCTCTTGACTAGTCATGGTTTTTTTATTTGTTATTTAATGTTCTAAGTAAAGAACAATTAAAATAGTGAATTATTAGCAAGTATTTTACTATTCATCTGTAGATTGTTCAATCCCAATTTTAAAGAGCATTTAACTTGTCTGAAGAACCACTGAAATTTCACAATTCATCTTTCATAGCTCGTACATACATATGTATTCTGTTCTTATCAGAAGGGTGGAATTGCTGCACAAAACTGACAAAATTGTTTCTTTTTTACTTCTCAATATGAACCCGTTCTAACAAATTTCTCCACCATTGACTACTGATGAATGAGGACGTACTGAAAGAACAAGGAACCATGGGTTGCTTGATCTTTCCATTTTCTTCTTTGAGGATGAGCAGTAGGGCTAATACCAAGGAAGGAAGGATACAATAGGCTTCCTTGTTGGTTATGTTTCTTAGAATGTCTTTGTCGTCTTTCTGAGTTCAAAGAACATTCTGGCTCAAATGGAAAGTGTGACCTCTCTGGGATGTTGGCATCCTCTCCAGTTCCCTCTCTCTCCTGAGTCTATACAGTTGTAGAGGTAACACGCTAACCTTGCACTTGCTTTTAATTTCATGAACTCCCACACATGTGGGTCCACTGGAATCTGTGTGTCCGCTATCTGCAAAAGGCACAGCAAGAACAGCAGATACACATGTTGCACAGTCTCTGCTCACACTCATGCTCCATTGAGTCCCATAAATGTCCCAGTGTCCCCTCGGATTTACTTACAAAAATAAAATATTAAGAATTTCAAGATGGTAATAGCATGAAAGCAAGTTTGAGGCCCTTCTGAATGTGAAGGCTCTTTGCCTAAGTGATGCTGTTGCTGTGGTCTGGGGACAGCACTTTAAGAACCTCTGATTCAGATCATTTCCATAATTTTCCAGTCCACTTTGAATCTATAGACTCAAGAACAGGAGAAATTTTGCTTCATATCCCAACAACAAAGGCTTTCAAAGATTTTCCAAAAGAATCAGATTGCTTCCCAAACAAATGATTCTTACAAAATAACATTTTAATGAGTTAAAGGGCAAGAAAATAAGAAACATTCAAATTGAATTTGTTCAAAAATACATATGGTTTTCCAAAAGTAAGGGCTTGAGGCAAATTGTGAATCCTATTTTACTGAACCCAAAAGTTTGGGAAAATACCGCAGGATACTTAGCAGGGCTCAAGATGCTGGAAGCATTCCCTGTTTCTAAAATTTCATTTTGGCAGTTTAGCTCCTGACCTGAGTATATTCCATCAAAGGGCATAGGATTTCAACAGCACAGAAGAAAGGCTATTTCCAGAATTAAATTCTTATTTCTTATTAATTTTCACTTACTTTTTTAGGTTAATTAATTAGCTCCAGCTATTTCTGTCTTCTTAGCAAAGAAGAATTTCCCTCTTCTTCACGCTGTATTTATATATTTTTTCTTTGGTATGATCCAAGAATAAAAGTTGCCAATTCCAAAGCGAATTTGCTCAGTTCTGAGGCTTACCCCTCTAACTTGACAGGATATTTTTACTCCCAGCAAATGTGTACATTTGTTGCAGTTGTATGAAAGCAGGTTTTGTTCAAGAATGGTGCTCGCAGGTGAAGCCAGCTTTTCAGAAGTGCAAAGTACTGCCCTGCATCCTTGTGATTACTCTATGGGTATCCAGGTACATTGCACATCTTTCAAACCTTGCCATTTGGCCCAGCTAAGGACTAAGGAGATCTAATCACGGGGTTTCACTTGTTTGAAGCTTATGGGCGTGAAGCATTAGCAAATTCACACTTGACCAAGTTGTTTCCTCTTCTCTGGGAAATGCTTTTCCCTTTTGCTCTGGCTTTTGTCTAATTTTGCTAGCACACTGCTTTAATTTGTTTTCCTACACTGTTTCTTTCAACTCTTAGGGCCCCAGTAAAAGAAAAGAAAAGCATGGCTCTTCATTCTTTGATCTTAAATAAAGATCATGGCTTGCAGTATCATAGAGATTTTATACTTTAGCAGTTTAGAATTGACCTGAACAAAGAGATACAAGCAGCTTTGCCACCAAATTTTTGTGACTTTGGGTAACTTGCAACATCTCTAAGCTTCAGTTTTATTATGACTAGCATAGGAGTACCACTACTTATATTAGAACAAGTGCTCTTAAACACCAGTGCACATGTTGAAATGAAGATTCCATACCCTACCCTAAGAGTTTGATTCAGTACATGTGCCAGAGACACTTACTGTTCACTGAACAGGCAAGCACTGTTTAGCAAGGCCAAGGGCTGTGAGAAGTGACATGTGTCATTACTTTGCCAAAACATTTCAGAGCTGGTACATGACCATCTAAGTTCTCTTTTCCCTCTTCTTGGTGAGCCTGCAAGACATGTGTCCCAGTTGTATACCTACAAGTTGGAAACAGCTTGGATCCCTGAATCACAGCTTGGAAGGGAGATGTCATAGAGAGTCACTAGACCTATGGTGAACTTTGAGTAAAAAATAAACTTTTAAATGCTAAGCAACAGATATTTGGGGAGTGGACTTGTGTCTGCAGCATAAAATAGTTTATGAAAAAAAACCAAAATATGATACCAGAATTGGGGTGCTGCCATAACAAAACCCTAAAGTATGTGGCTTAGCAGTCAGGTGACAGGCAGTGAGGAAATTGATAATGGAAACTGGAAATGTGGAGATTCTGCTATTCAGTAGCAAAAAAGAAATTTATCAGAACTCACCTGGGATACCTTAGGAGGGAGACCACATGAATACTGAAATGGTGGCTCTAGGAAATTGTTTAAGAAGACAGAACATTAGTAGTATGTTTGGGCCACTACTGGCAGCAGTCAGCAAAAATACTATTGAGAGAGAGAGAGATTCGCGATAAAAAGAACTGGCAGAAATGAAAGGCGACAAAGCCCAGATATGTGAGGTCTTGAAAGACTGGAAAGCCCACTGCATCTGAACCACAAACTGTGAGAAATGTGATATTAAAAGCCTGTGAATAACAAATGCCCACAAACACAGATGACCCAAATGACTCAGGGCAAAGATCAAATTTAGTGTGCGGCCATCAAGTTGAAAGGAATCAACAAAGAAATAAAGCAATTTTGCAAACTACGTCTCAAATAACAACTGTGGATGTGGTTACCGGCACATGGGACTGACTACAAACAAATATGTAAAAAGTCTACTGCATTTTTGAGAAAGTTGTATTTGTCTACAAATTGAGAGACTTAAAATGACCCTTGGCCCTCAAACTTCCTTGATGAGCAAGCCCTTAAGGTGGGCATAAGCAAGAATCCCCATTTCAGAGGTAGCAAAGGACAATAATGGAAGATTAAGAACTTCCCAGAGGGTAGAGTCAGGTGCTACAACAAGGTCATCCAAAGCCATGTGCTGCAGAAAACAGCTCATTTGTAAGGGAAGAATATCAGTGTCTTTATCAGGTGGGCACTGAGTGTTACAGGAGACAGTGCATGAAAATCACAGTGCTTGGCTCATAGTAGTTGGTCAATCAACTTTAGTCATTAAATGCATCACACTGTATTGTTCTCCATCCACTCTTGCATCTTAACATTTTCTTGCCATGCCCAAGGTATTGGAGAGTAGTATGAGCTCAATTTGTAATCACTGACAGACTTCTGCCTCTCTGGGATATGAAGGAAGGCTTTTCCAAACCTTTTAAAATTCCTTGTACTTGAATTGCATGGATCTTTTTCATTTTCTTCTTTTTTAAAGTTAAGATAAACCTTGAGGTTGAGTTTGGTGGTAGTTGTAGGCTGACAGGTTTAGACAAACCTTTTTGATATGTGGGGGAAAAAACTGGAACCTGGAAAAATCATTTTTTCCCATCAGAGGATTGAGAAACCAGCGTGAGAAATAACCAGGTTCTTCAGGGTTCTGGAGACCCACTGTGGGACTGGAAAAAGAGCTCCGTCGGGTATTTACACAATGATTGTGTGTTTCTCCATTCAATGTGTATTTAGCGAGTGCCTAAATCAGTGGCATTTTAGTGAAGGAGAGGACATTAGATATAATTCAGCCTCACCACCCACCCAGGATGAGATCTATTTCATCAGTGCTGTTCACACTTTGACAGGATACCTACTCTTTCATGAATTATTTCTACCTGTCAGAAACATTTTTAACATTTTGAGCTTAAACATGCCTCCCTTTGACTTCTACCCGTTAAGTCTAGTCCTGCATCTGTCTCAGCTTCTGCTACATTTGTCCACATTCCTGAAATTAGAATCTGTCCGAAGTGGAAAGATGGTCATGAAAACCTAAGTGGAAGATAGTCACTGCCTAGAAGATCTGAGTGGTCTCCACCTAAGCCCATTTCAGAGTCATGTCCTGATTATTAAATGGTCCAGCAGCCAGGACGGAATTTCATAATAGCTCATCTCCTTTGCTTGCTTTTCTTGGACACTGTAAAGAGGATTCATGCATTAAAGTAACCCTGCTTAAGATTCCCCTCTTCTCCCCACTTCTCTTCCCTTGCCTAGTACAGCTGCTTTGGTACTTTGTTCTTCCAAAAAGAGGATGGAGACAAATGGACAGTGAACTCTGCTTGGGGGTGTGAAGGTAACCAAAGCAACACACAAGCAAAGTAAAAGTTTATTTAAAATGGTGCCCACGATAAAAATAGAATTTATGATGTGATCCTATTTGTGCAAAAGTATGAGAATTACTGAAAGGGTGGCCCATACATAAGAAAAAATAAGGGCCATCCTGGTGGTGCACTCAGGAGAGTGCGGCGCTGGGAGTGCGGCGACGCTCCCGCCATGGGTTCGGATCCTATATAGGAATGGCCGGTGCGCTCACTGGCTGAGTGTGGTGTGGGCGACACCACGCCAAGGGTTGTGATCCCCTTACCAGTCACGAAAAAGACAAAAAAAAAGAAAAAGAAAGAAAGAAAAAAGAAAACTGCTCCTCCCTCAACCCAAGTGTGTTTTTCCCTCTCCTGCTCACTTTTCTCCCAGTTCTGAATATGAAAGCCCCAGAAATCAGAGATGGAAGCTTTTGGGAGCTGACCAAGGGTGGGGAGAGAAAATGAGTGGGAAGACTGAAAATCATCTTGAGTGGGTAGGGGAAGATTGGGGACACATCCTGCCTTTTGTCTATCACATTAGTGAAAGCATATGATGACAGCACCATAATCAAGTTGTGTGTGTACCACAGCCCTAGGGAGTTTGTGGCAGGCATCTAACTCTGTTTCTCAGTTGGACACTTTGAAGCTAGGTTCAGGTATACATTCATTTATCCATCCATATTTTTGAGTGCCTTTTAGGTGCAAGGTATTGCCCCTGTAAATAGTGGTAGTCAACAAAAGCATGGCAATTCTTCAGGTGGTTAATAACACAATACCTTTATCTACTGTAAAGATGATCATTATAGTGCTACCATGTGTTCAACACTGTGTTAGACATTTTAAGTTTCTAATTCATATACCTGGAGAGTGACTGGAGAGCCTCAAACAGGAGGCAATCCAAGAGAAGAAACTTAAGAAACAGAAATTGGGCTCTGGGGACTGATAAATGGTTCTATCATTTCAGTGAGAAATGATGAAAAGTACTATAAGAATTCTGTTAAGCATCTATAAAACATCACACATACCTAGAGCCAAACTCTGAACCTGCACCAAATGCCCAATTTGTTGGACAGTCACTCTCTTTGTTGAGGACCCACATCTTACGTATCTTTTATTTCCTTTCTAATCAGCATCTATCACAATAACGTGACAGATGCTTACTTGCTATAGAATTTCAGAGCTGTAGGTGGCTTTAGAGGCCAGCACAGACCAAACCCTGAATATTTGTAGATGAGGAATCAGGCACCTGCCTGGACCTTTTGAATAGCTTCCTAATGGATTGTTAATCCTCCAGCTCTGCATAGCCACTGTACCCCTCTCAGGCTGGCTAGTCCCCACTTATCTGTCAGGTTTCCACTTGGTGGCCTTATTTGACCTAATTCCCACCCAAACCCCAATAAAAGTTAGGTCTCCCTTCTAATCCTCAGTTAAAGCACTCTACTACTTATAATTAAACTTTAGTTTTCATGACAATTTTATAACATCTATCTCCTAAACAAGTTGTAAGTGCCATGAGAGCAAGAACTAGTCTGTTAATTCATCACTGTATCTGCAGTGCCCAGCATAGTCCTGGCACATAAGAACTTGGTGAATAATTGTTGAATTAATTAATGGTTAGAAGGCACACACCCAAGCTCTCTTTTTATGACACAAATCTGCTTATGTCTTTCTCCTACCTAAATTCCTTTTTTAGTTACCCATTTTTTAATAGTAAAGAACAAATTTTTTTAGCCTGACTGAAAAGAGCATCACACTTGGCTTTTCTGTAAGCTGCTCATGTACTTTCAGACCTCTGTGTCTTTGCATACGCTGTATCCTCTAAGAAAGGCTCTGCCTGCCGTTCCTGACCACGTAGGGAGGCACCTCCTCATCCTTCACCTCTTGCTGAAGTCCACACTCCCCAGGTGAAGGCCGTTGGTTGGTTCTTGACGCTCCCACAGCACTTTGTGTTTCCATGTGAGTAGAAGGGAGACATACTTAGCTATGAAGGCAAAGCTTGTCAATGAATGGTATCAGCCATGATTAGCCAGCTCGTAAAAAAAAAAAAAAAGGCTCACTTGATTACAGACAGATAAGTGATATGTACATTTCTATATTCTATATATGACTCAATTCCTCAAGATTTTAGGATTAGTGAACAATGACTATAGTATGTCTGTATTACATACACATTTACCCACTTCCAACAAAAATACATTTTTAAGGTTATCCTCTCAATTTGAACTCTATCTAAGAACCCAACCTGTTGGAAGCCTCAGGTGCTAAGTCACCTAGTTATGATTAAGCTCTCTCTGTAAACATGAATGCTGACAGTTGAAATGTACTCTGGGTCTCTGCTAACAGATCCCAGTTCAGACCTTGGGCACCTGTAGGAAGAATGTGTTCGACAGGGTCCTTCAGCTCAGGAATCCCCTGCCAGACTTGGTCTATCAAAGCTCCACTTGCCAACCTTCTGGGCTTGGTGCCAACCTAGTATTTTTAGACTAACAGAGTGGCTCTCAGAAACTGGAGTTTAAATGTGTGACTTTTTTCTTAAAGAAATTGTTTTATTAAGAGCTGGTACTAGGTGTTCTCAATCATTTAAATTAATGTATTTTATCACCTTAAACTAATTATTTGTTGAATGGAGTTCTTCAATTTTTAAAATTTACTCTGTTGCAACATACTTCTGGGTACAAGTACAGAAAATGAACACATTAATTATAATAAAACATTCAAGGACTAAAATTAAGAGAAGGGACTAACACATGACACTCAACTTCTTCCAGACACATATATGCGTATGGTGCCCCTGTTCTATTCAAAATGCACCTGTAATACCTGCCTGTTGGGAGGTAGCTGTGCGTACAATGGTTTGATGAGAGCAGGGAAGAAAAGGATGTATTGGGGTGGTCTACGTCTATTCCCCTCACAGCACTGGGCTGCTGCATCTGAAATGCCTGTAACGCACCTCTCAGAACATTTTTAGTTTCACGCCACAAATGAGAAGCACATTAATTATAGGTTGGAAAGGGGCTAGAATGCTGTGGGGCACATTCCATTTTAACAGAAAGGATCTGAGTGTGGCTACTCTGTGAGTTTGCCCTCATGCGTGCTCTTATTGTTGAGTACTCTTTTTCTCCATGCTGTTATTTTATTTTTTCTTTACTTTTGTTATTACATTTAATTTACACCACTGTAAGATCTTAAAATCATGACTGCATATGATAATAGCACACCGTACGAAAAGGAAGGTCTTTTAAAATGTGTATTTTTCATATTAGAGCCTTAATTATAATCCAATTTGAAGCTAGGATCAATTTCTTGACCCATGATTTCATCAGTCAGGTAATTTACCTGTGAAGTCTTGCTTCAGATACAAAAGGTAACTATTTCCCTCTTTGACTTACATCCTTTAATTTCCAATTTGCTATTTAATTTTGGATATAGTTCTCCGTGATTTCACATTTGTTGTCAGATATTTTCAGAACCAAACGGGTTTGCTTTCAAAATAGTAGATTTGTAAATTTAATCTCTTAACAATACTGATACATTTTATGTTACTTAATACAGCTTTTAACACTTATATTAGTGATCTGCTAATGAGACCTTACAGGTTCTAATCCATTACAGAGAATGTAATAAAGGCTAATGTGAGAAGTGCTGCCTTGGCAACCAGGCACTGGATTTTTTTCCTAATATGAGAAGACTGGTCAATTTTCTGCTCCATCAGTGTTTGCCATTTCAGTAATGAAGCAGGTTATATTTTCTTTGTAATAAGGTGATTAATTTGGTTATTGACTTTCTGTTTCAATTTCATCCTTTATTTAAATAATTTGAAAATAAAGGCTCTGTATTTTTCTTCTACATGCTTAGGGTCAAATGTAAAAGTCATTTATTCTATTTGGTTCCCAACATTAATATCTGAAAGGGATTTTTGCATTGTCATGTACTTACAGGCTTATTATTCAGATAAGATGATCAATTGGGATTAACAGCATATAATGCTGCTCAATTCAAAGGGAAATTGTGGATTGATTTCAAACTCTAATCCGAATATGGGATAACGTAGATGGAAAAAAGCTGAGAAAGCTTAAGAGTAAAAAATCTTCATCTTCTTGTGTGGGTCACTTTCTCTTGAAACCAGACTACATTTTAGAAGCAGATTTTTTTTTTTCCCCAAGCCAATTCCCTTTGTGATGGACAGAAGAGTGAAGAACTTCAAAATGCCTATGCACATGACCTTTTGATTACATGGACTCGTACAGTTTTCTGAACATTAGTCTTCCATTAGTTGATGGCTCTTGGAGGACAGAAGCCATATCTGATATGTATTTGTATGGTACTTAGCAAAGAGCCCTGCAAAAAGTAGGTGAACAGCAAACATCTCTGTTAAATAAAGCATCATGAGAGGCGTAGACAAGAGAGAGGTAGGGAATGAGATAAGGGGTTCTAAGGACATGTCTATAAGTAGGTCCTTATATGTGTTGTGTACTTTATTTTTATTGGAAGATCCTCTGTCAACCCAAATGGCCATTTACTTGGGTCTGCTGGGGTACAACCATTCCACTCTTACTTGGCTTACTATTCCTGCCTTTGGAGTCACTAAAAGGAGTAAGTCAGGGATGAGTAAATGGATTCATCCCATATGTTAATCAGTTATGTTGAATTAGTGCTGATCCCTTGGGCTGCTGCATGGAGAAGGGAACTGAGACCATTCCTGGGCTCAGTGAAAGAGGGAAAAGACGGCCATTGATGGATTTGGTAGTCAAGACAGTCTTCTCTGCCTGGTAGCATGATCCTTCTCCAAGATTCACCCTCATCCTTCTTTCAAAGCCCAGATTAAACTCTACCTCTTCTAAGATGGCTTTTCATATCTCCAGCTTTAAGCTAGAATTTGTCACCCTCTCTTCTTGGCTCACAAAATGCATTTTTCTAGCCTTTATTCTTGTATTTGTCACTGTCTCCTCATCCATCCATTTATCCATCTATCTATCTCTACCAACCTACCCGTCTGTCTAGTTATTCATGTCAATTCCATTACAGTAGTTGGTCTTGAGGGGCAGGGACAATCTTTTTCACTTCTGTCCCCTACTTGCCCAATATGAATGGGCTTTACTTATAGGACATGCTGCATGAATGATGTTGAAGGAAATTGAATAGCAGGCTAATTGATGAAAGGATACCTAAAACATTATTGCAGGGATTAAGGGACTGATAGTAGGTAAGGGGAGTAGAACCTTCTGTCACTGCAGAGTGATCCTGATCTATTGCTATGGAGATGAGCGTATGGGAATGACAGAGACCACAAGCGTCAATGGCACAGCTCATTCTTGAACTTTTGCCATTTCAAGAGGAAATTAAAAGCAACCTGAGTCATCTAGTGCTCTAAACATCACTCCACCTTTGCTCTGTCAGCACCCAGGGTAGCCAGTTCCAACCATCTGTGAGGAAACAAAACAAGAAAAGCAAACGTTATAAAAAGGCAATGCTTGGCAGTTCACGGCTGTGTGACTTTGGTCACATTACTTAACCTGTGTAAGTCCTCATGCCTCTTCCCGTGTAACACAGAGACAATGGTATCTACTTACAGGCTGGAATTAAATGAAATGACATATGCAAAGTTCTTAGCACCATTTGCTCAAAGAACATTAACATACTTATAAAGATGATTGTATCCACTATTTCCTTTTCCCTTCATAGCCATTTCATTTCCATTTTTGTGATTTTTCCTTTTATATATAAACTGCTTCACTGTTTATGGGTGAAAGGACTGTCTGTTGGTAGAAATGTGGCCTGAGTGTTTTGTTTTTAATTATCTAAACCTAAAAAAAATTTTTTTAAAACACCACGGAGCTTCACTGGAACGAAAACCGAGGCCATGTGACTTCTTTAGCTTTCCAAAGAAGACATGTTTACTGATCCACTCACAGCTAGAACGGTTGGCATAATTGTTATGAATCATGAATCCTTCAATTCATTGATGTGTATGAGTCAGTGAAGTTGGGGTAAACACCTTTGGATCTACATTATGCAGTGCCCCCAGCCTTTCATATCCCCTCCCACTCTCTAATCTAATCCTAAAGTGTTAGATTTCTAGATAGTAGTGTAAACCAAAAGTTCATACGTGCTCTTTAGGGCCCCTTCCAGTCATTTTCACATGTGGTTATTTTTGTGTGTAGGTACAGCAGCCATCTCTGTTTACAATGAAGAGGCTGAAGCTCAAAAGGTTAATGTCACCATGGCAACCAAGCTAATCAATGGTCAAATCTGTACCAAGAATAATTCTAGAGATTCCAGTTGCTTCAAAAATGAATGAGATAGTAATTTTCTTCAGAGAGATGCCAGCCTGACTGTGGTCAGTTAGCTGGGTTGATTCTTGTATAGTGCTAATGAACATATGGGAAAATAATAAAAAGCAGCTAATATGTATCAAATACGAATGTCCTAAGTAGTGTGCCAAGCACCTTAGGTGCCCTAGCTCTGATCCTTATAACAACCTTATGAAGTAGGTACTATTACTATCCTGACTGCTTATTCAGTGATTTTATGCCTTCTATATTCTCTTATTCCAATGTGTGCAGGCACCACACTAGATGCGAGGCCACAGCTGTGCAGGTAAATAACTTTCTTGCTCTCATGAGGCTGTGCCCCAGGACCCTGTACCCACTTCTCCCAGTAAAGCTAATGTATGTGACCTCTTGTGGGAAGGTGGGTACATGCTGTGACATCATCTGCAGATTTCTCTTACATAAGCTGATATGAGAGAAGAACTCCCAGACAGATGAAAACAGCCAAGAGAATATTCACAAAAATATATAACCATTTCTCTTAAAGGCAATTTTGAGGCCCCTGTTTTGACTTCGGGCATGTATGCTGTATTGTGTAGACTCCCCTTTGAGTGGATCACATTGCTGCCCTGAAGTTACGTGTGACCACAGTGAAGCAGCAGGCACAACACTCTACTGTTCACTGGTAACTGTTTCTAAGAACAGACGGGCTGCCTTAGTGCAGGGCTCTGAACGCATGGTAGGAGCCGGGGGCCTCCTTGTTTTCTGTCACCAAGGGTGGAGGTGGCCCTAAGACAGGGTCTGGGTGAGCCTCTCTTCTCTACATGTCTTCTAATAAATCTCAAAGCTTCCCTGGGAATTAGTCCTGCTCTCTTTATATCCATGCTGCAATTGATTTCCCTAATAGCCAGCAACTGTCAGTCACTGAGAGTCCCAAGACAGGGAAGAATGGGTTCAACTTCAGACTCCCCCCAAATATGTTCAGTGATTGTGACTCACTGTAGTCATCTGGCTCCACAGAGAAACTTTCCAAATATTTCTCCTCAGTATCTCTTTCCTTCAAACTAACATGGCAGGTCAAAAAAGAAAGAAAAAAGAAAAAAACAAACCCTGAGTAAAGAAAGGATAAAAAGTTTCATAGTGGGATTTGAAAGCCTGGGCAATCATGCCATTAAAAAATAAAATTGGCTGCCAAACAGCTTACTCAAATGACAACAGGCACATTGCCTAGTGAACTTTAGATGAACAGGCGCTGGAGTGTGTCTGGGCTGATTGTCAGAGCCTTCTTAAAGCAGGGAATCAGAGGTGGGCATGCAAACTGCAGCAGGGCTGAGCTGTGCGTGCTTAGCTGTAGGGAAGGCTCAAGCCTGGGGAGCGTGGAAGGTGGTCTTCACTGGCCTGCCAGGTTTTCTGCATGGAGTCACACCCACTCTTCCTTCTCCCAAAGGGACAGGAGAAGAGACATTGCTCTGGCCAATGCAATATGGTACACAGATGTTTGTCTCACACGGCTGGAGTGAGCTGGCTTTCCAGAGATGTCAAGGTAGCAGAAGTGCCTTGGGAACAGGGTGGGAGGAAGCTCATAAACCATGTATTGCTACCATTCCAGGATGCGGAGTAAAATACAGTTCTGTGCCATCCACCAGTAGCTCCTCCAGTTCAAGATCCAGATGGAAGAGAATGTAATTCATGAAGTAGCACGTATCCACCAGGGAGCGCTCAGAGCCTTGGTCAGCTTCACCTGGGCTGACTATGACACCACCACTACCTTTAACCCTTAATTCTCACATTCACACTCAACCCTGACTCTCATCCTTTGTTTCCTGCACAAACTGTTAGCCTAGCGATTATTGATATCCACCTTTCTCTGAGCTGACCTTTTTCCTAAGTTGACCCCAACAGCCTGTGAGACGGCCAAGGGCTTTTGCCTAGTCTTTGGGTCAGCTGAGTACACAGATGCCTGCCCCTGTGCCAGTGCGTCTTTATCATATTTGTGGTCCACCTGCTCTTTGTTTATCAGCTTCTGCACACATGTAAGTTAGCGCTGCATTCTCCTCACTTGAGTTGCATGAGGGAATAGTGTCTTATGTCACCACCTAGGCTGAGCCAAGAATATTACTTATGGGGAATCAGGAACACCTTTGTTTATGACACAAAAAAACAGTTTGTCCTTTTTTAAAGAATGAACCTTATTTGAAGAAAATTCAATACATGAACATTCAGATTCAGGTAAGAAAATTAAATTTACACATAGCTTTATAGGAACTCAAAGGGATGCATAAAGCAGTGGTTTACAAATAGGTTGATACCAACTTCTTAGAGATGCTTTGAAAATTTGTGGCAGCATTTTTGATTGAGGCGATATGATTGGCATTTAGCAATTGAGGCCCAGGGCGGCTAGATCAGACAGTCTTACACAATAAAGAATTGTCCCAGCAGACATCCTGGAGTCTAAAATCTAACTCTTTTAGACACAATCACAAATATGTTTATACATACAGATAATATAGTCTAAATTTTCCAGGAATGCAACTACTGTATAAATCAAAGGAGACTGTATTTGATCTGTTTGGAACATTACCAAGAAGTTTTCATCATTTTGGAGTAAAAATCACGTCAACAACAGCAATGTACCAGGTGGTTTTTGATTGACCCTTGTAACACATCTGTATCCATCTGCTCTGTGGCTGTTGCAGTCAAAGTAATGCTATCAGTATTAGTAACAGCAATATCCATAGTAATACAATTATTCAGACAGAAACATATTTTTCATTTGCACAAATATAAGTGATTTTGTCTGTGCTAAGTGAGAACAGTAGGGCCAAGATTTTTAACCTAAGTTATGTGATAGAAAGTCTGGAAAAAGTGTTCTATTTAATGGGACTTTAATTTATTTGTCTTTTTTTTTTTTTTTTTTTTTTTTTTTTTT
>NW_007726267.1:426450-435998 GCF_000696425.1 Galeopterus variegatus | reverse complement strand
TTTTTTTTTTTTTTTTTTTTTTTTTTTTTTTGTCTTTTTCCGTGTCCGCAACGGATCGCAACCCTCAGTGTTGCCCCTGTACCGGACTGGGGACCAGCAACGGGATTGCAACCCTCGGTGTTGCTCCCGCACCTTGCTCAGCCAGTGAGTGGGAACCGGTCTGCATGTGGGATCCGAACCCTCGGGCGGGAGCGCCGCCACGCTTCCCAAGCGGCGCACTATCCAGTGCACCACCGGGCCGGCCCCAATGGGACTTTAATTTAGTCAGCTGCTTGCCAAACAGTCCCTTCTATGCTTAGCTTATTTTCATTCTAATATTTATGGAGAAGCTTCCTGATTCTATCACTTTGCTAAATATTGCAGGGATTGAAAAACACAGGGTCCTGATAATATAGAAGCATAGACTGCCCTCTCTTGGAGGGCAATCTGCATGAAGACAGGGTTGACACCCAGTAAATAAAATGAAGATTCTTTTGACTGAAATTCTGAAATGCCCCTAAACGTTTATCACAACACCATCAAGGTGGTTATAATGTAATTCTGGGCTTCCCTAAATCATCCCTAACTGTCAGGTGGCCAATAAGGACTATATATTCTGAAAGAGAAAGGGAGCCAGTTGACTTAGAAGAACAGGAGGAGAATGGGCTTTAGAGTTGGGTAGATCTGGGTTCACATCTTGGCTCTATCATTTACTAGCTGTTTGACCTTGGCAAGGCTCAATTTTCTCCTCTGTAAAATGGGCATAATACCATCTACCTGACTGAACTGATCTGAGGATTAAATACGATCATAAATGTAAAGCCCAGTAGAATGCGCAGCATACAAGAGGAGCCAAACAAAATCCATAAATCATCATCATCCCCCTTTCCTTGGGGACTCTTAGATGACTACTAGGACCTGAGAATCAAAAGTGACTTTAGAAGTCATCTAGTCAAACACTCTATGCAAATCCTCCTCTGTAGATTGTGAGTGAAAACTTTCAAGTCCATGCTGGTCCCATGTGTTTTCCTCTCTTGATCAGTAATTAGTTCTATTTTGGTGACCTGAATATCTTAAGAGTCACAGAAAAATATAAAAACATTTGAAGTTTAATTTATTTAAAATTATAATAAACTCATCCCCTCTGCTACCATTTCTCTCACCTTGTCCAACCAAATAACAGTGACTCATAAAAACAGAACAAGCGGCCAGCTTAGATATGATATCTATTGTTGATTTCTCTTTTAATATTTTAGTGCTCAGCATCTTCAGGGCTAAATTGCTATACAGAACGTCCTCTAATTCCTTATGTATTTGAGCTTAAAATAACAAAGAATGAAAAAGAAGAAACAAATTTACTCTTTGCCGTGAATCAAAGATCATTTATGGTAAAATTCTTTTAAGATTGCCCAAAGAGATGAGTATTGGATGGTACTGAATGTGTGGGCAAAAGAGGCTTTCTTGGTACTCAGGCCTTGATAGCTTTACCTCCTTGAGAAAGGCCTTGATTACAGATAACTTTCTCTTAATTAAAATTTGTGAATTTTGCCTTGAGAAAATAAAAATTCAGCATAATCACCTAGCATCAGGGGTCTCTAGCACTCTTCTGCCTAAACTTATGACTCATAGGTATATACTCTGTGTCTGATGTCATTCTACCTACAATGAATCTTTCTCTCCCTGAAACCAGGCCTCCCTGAGAAATATGAGTTCGGGCATCAATAGAAGAATTTTATTAGACAAGAGAAAAGACATAGCATAATATAGTGGAAGAGAGCTTAAGTGCATAGACTGGGCTTCAAATGAGATTCTTTGACCCAATGTTTCTTTTGGGAAAATCAATTATTGTTCTCTGCATAGAAGTTTTCTCATCTCTAGGATGGGGATAATCCTTGCTTTGCCTTTACCACAGAGAATGTGAAGGGTCACAGTGTACCACATAATGCTATAAAATGTAAAATATTAAAGATGGTATGATGAGGGTGGAAAAACCCAAGATACTTATCTTAGGAAAATATGAGAACTCTATGCCATTCTTGAGCAACAGCCTCTAGTCATTCCTTGAATTAAATTTTACTTATAAATAATAATACAGCCACTCCAGTCTTCTTATGCATACTGTTTGCATACTATGTCTTTTTCCATTCATTTATTTTTAGCATATCTGTCTTTATATTTAAAGCTTGTTTCTTACAGACAATATATCATTATGTTTAATTATCAAGTTTGAAAACCTATGCCTTTTAATTAGAGTATTCAGTCCTTTAATGTAAATATTATGATTGGTTGAGTCGAATAATTTTACTTTTTGTTTTCTCCTTGTCTTACACTTTCTGTTCCTCTTTCTTCCTTTTCTGCATTTTTAAATTATTTGAATAATTTTTATGAATCTATTTTAATATCTCTTTTGGCTTTTTAAAAGAGAATGGAGCAACACCTCTAAGCTGTGGAAAGAGAATAAAAATAGTCAAAGCAGAATTCAATTCTATATCTCTTTGTATTATTATTTTTTGGCTGCCCAGGGATTACATAGTACATCAGTAACTCTTTAATGTTTATGTAAAGTTAATATTTTACCACTTCATGTAAATTGTAGAAGTATTGTACCCATATAGGTTCATATCCACCCTCCTTCCCTTTAACACTATAGTGATGATTTGTGTTACATCTGGATAATCTCCACAAGACAATGTTATAATTCTTGTTTTAAACAGTTACATGGTTTGTAGACAAATTAAGAGAAACAAGGCAGTAATTTGAAAATAGTCTTTTGTATTTTTCCATATATTTACCATTTTGGGTGCTCTTTACTCTTTTCTGTGGGTCTAAGTTTCCATCTGGTACCATTTCCCTTCATCCTGGAGAACTTCCTTCAGCATATCTTGTAGTTCAGGTCTGCTGGTGACAACCTATTTTGGTTTTATGTGAAAATTTCATCATTTAGTCTTAATTTTGCAGGATATATTCACTGCGTAACGAGTTCTGCTTTGACTACTTTTGTTCTCTTCTTGCGAGATGCTGCTCCGTTCTCTTTTGGCCTCTCTAGTTTCTGCTGACAAATCAAGCACTGTTTCCTCATACAGAATGCATCGTTTTTGTCTGCTGCTTTCAAGACTTGCTTTTTATCTTGGGATTTCAACAGTTTCACCATGGTGAGCCTTGGTGAGGACTTCTTTATGTTTCTTCTGCTTGGTTTTTATTGCCCATTGCGTATCTGTACACATTTTGTAATTTATTGGTCATTAATTCTTCAAATATTATCCCTTCCCCCAGTGTCTCCCCCTCTCCTTTTTGGATTCTATTTACACATATACTGGAGTAATTGATATTATCTAACATGTCTTTGAAGCTTCATTTCCTAGTCTTTTTTTCTCTCTTTTACTTATATTGTATAATTTCTATTGATCTGTCTTCAAGTTCACGTGCTCTTTTCTTTCACATCTTCATTTAACTCTTAAGTCTACCCAGTGAACTTTTAATTTTAGATACTGTATTTTTCAGTTCTAAGCTTTTCATTTAGTTTTTTATTGTTTCTATCTCTCTGAGGAGATTTCCTATCTTTTCATTCACTTAGTCTGGTTATAACCACGTTAAATCCTTGCCTTTTAGCTTCAACATGTGGTTCATTTTGGGGCCAGGCTCAATGGATTTTCTTTTCTCTTTAGAACATGTCCCATTTTCCTGGGTCTTTGTATGTTGGGTAATTGGGGATTACATTCTGAACATTGTGAATATTATGGGGAAATTCTCGATGTTGTTATTTTCCTTTTATAAGTGTTGTTTCCTTCATTTTAACTGGCAATTTTAGTATAGACTTAAACTCCAAACTGTTTCTTCAGTGGCAGCTGCAGTTTTAGTGAAGCTCTTTTGTCTTTAGTTAGTTGCTTTGCATCTGTACTGTGGCATGCATAGTTTAGGAGTCAGAAATATGGTTAGAAAGAACTTGGGGATATGCTCTCTAGATCTTTTGTTTTAATGATCCCTCCACTTTTTTCAGAATGTCCTAGTTCCCCTGGCCAGAAAGACTGTGCTTTCTTCACAAGCACCCCTGCTGCCTTGAGTGCACTGCATCAACTGCACTTAGCTTCAAGGTTTAAGTCGTGAAGATGGAAACCTAATTCTTACAGCTCCCTTTCACCCTTTCCCAGGTGTCTGCTCCCTACTAGAGTCTGCCTTCTCCTGTCTGTTCTCCAGTATCTCCAGCTTTTTGCATTATGTCAAGGTATGAAATTGTTTCCTTCAGGGAAGTCATCCAGTAGGGTCTTAATCTACCATCTACAGAAGCAGAAGACACCTCACCATTCATTAGGAGTGTGGGAAGCTGGGGCACTTCAGGAAGCCCCATTATTGAGAAGAAACTGAGAATGCACATGAGAATGGCTTCGAACTTGAGCTATTCTCTTAAAACATATCAACTAACATTTTTCTCTTTACTAAGCTATATCACAGCCATTTAAAGATGACATTCTATCCTTGATTACCAGACTCACAACTATAAAATAAATTACCTTAATTTGATAGGATTTGGTTTTCAGAAATTCATCTGGCTTATAGATTCATTTCACAAAATTATCCCTGATTCACTTCAAAGATTGTATGACAGTTTGAGTCTGCCAATTCTGTTTCCCTACAGGTGTCCAGCCTCTAGTTTCAGGGATGTGCATGAAAGAGGGCTTAAACCAGTTCAAATTATGGGTTCAGTTTACATAGTCTTACCCTGCCCGCCTTCTTCCCTTCTTAATGAGATTTACAGGAACACTAGAGCTTTATGGCTGAAGGTTCTATGCCTGCTGGTTATTTCCTCCCTAAAGCCACAATCCTCAATGAGATGATAATCATTTCCACAGTCACTAACTTGTGTGTCACAAGCTGAGAATACATTCAGATGAAAAATATATAACAGGAGGAGATGGGCTGTTAGGAAATAACCTGCTTTTAATCACATAAATGTCATTAGCAATAAGACACAAAGGATAAGAAATATTAAAAACATAAATTAATAGGAACTTTTCTCTACCAGTTTTCCATTTGGCCTCTGTATTTTTTAACATTATTGACTTGACTTTTCTATTAAGTATGCTCTTTGGTGGGTTAAACAGGCAGTTGCCAAGTAACTATAGCATGAAGTCTGTTTTACTAGTTTGCCAGCAACTTCAGTATCTATTTAGATCAGTATGATCTTAATTATGTAAAAAAAATTTATAGAAACCAGATTAGAGGTCTGTTGAAATGTTAACATAAGTTTTCTCTGAATAGATGGGGTTAAAGGAAGGAATTGATGCTTTCATCTCTACTAAAGGAAAATAGACTTGAGCTCATGAGCCTTGTACCAAAGCCAGCATCAGCACCATCCAAATAAAAGGGTGCTAAATCAGAGTTAGGGTGTAGACTGTGGGGAAATGGATTTAGTAGGACCCTGAAGGACTGGAAAAAGAGATAGCAAACAGGAACACATCAGCACTAAATTTACTTTTTTTTTTTTTTAGCAACAACCCTCATCTCCACGATACTTTTCTTCTCTCCCCTTTATCCCACCCTTGCAAGTTGGTAGCTTTTTAAAATGTATGATTATTATAGTAGGGTTTTAGAACAGAGCAGGAGCACTGCCCTAGGCTCTGAAGACATATAGCCATGAACAAGACAGAGCTGAGCTTACGTTCTAGTGGGGGTGGTTAATATACAATGTAAACAAATGTAGACACAAGACAATTTAAGGTAGTATTAAGTTCTAAGAATAAAAGAATAGGAGGATTGACAGAGTGCAACAATTGTGGGGAGGCCATGATTACTTTAGAAAAGGTGATCAGGGAGGTTTAACTGAGGTGGTGACATTTAAGTTAAAACAAAATGATATGAAGGAACCAGCCTCGCTGTGATCTAGGAGCAGAAATTAAATCAGTGGTGCGTTTTACAACAGAAGCCTCCGCAGATTGCTGCCCCTATAGCCAGCCCTCCCAGGGCAAAGTGCTGCTTTCTTGAGGCTTCTTGCTTCAGGGAATTCCATTCTCAACACAGAGCCTGGACAAGAGAGACAGACGCTGCTAGAGGGAAGGGAGTTGAAGGGAGAGGCCAGCTGAGAAAGAACTCGGCCACATTCTAGTTTCATGACGTGCTGAAATATTTTAAACATAAGTCCTTAGTTTAACAAAACTCATTTGTCTTTAACTTAAACCACAGCTTATTTAAAGAATAAAAAGTTAGAAAAATGTGTTTTCTTTCACTGCAAACTGAAAGCTCATGCTATGCGAACGATAGATATTCTTGTGTCTTCATTTTTATTTTACATTTTGCCTCTGGTTCTGGGAGTGCCCCAGGAATAAAACTGGAAAAAGAAAACACACATCAGTTTGAAACTCATGTCTGGCTAGGGCCTAAGGGGAAAAAAACACAAGAGATTTGAGCTTGAGTTTAAATGTAGACAAAGAAACTCTACCATTTCAATATTGAGATGAAAAAAGCTCTTCATGGATAAAAATCACGTTTTTATCCTTCTCTCCCCCAGGGGGTCAACCGTGATAGAAAAGAGGCTGACAAGGTCAAATAGCTAACCCCAGCTTTGTATGCTGTTCTCTGCTCTGTGTGCCAGACACAAAGCTTGGGAAATGAGCAGAACTGAGAACTTCCTTGGCATGGTCAAGAAGAGAGCAGCAACTCAGGAGCCTTACGGCTGTGGCTTTGAACATGTTAAGAACCCTGCAACAAGCCCAGAAGCTGTTGGTGATGTTCTGAGGATGACCCAGTCCATCAACTGCACTGTGTGGACTTGTGTGCTTGCTGCAGGGTGGTCTCGGATAGGAATCCATAGGCCCAATCGGCCTTGTGGACACAGTCAGCTTAGTCCACTCTTTCACTCCTTTTTCTTTTTTTTCTCTTTAATTGCTTCAACATTTAAGAATTGGAAGAGTAATTCAGGTTTCTGGGTTTTGCTTTGTTTTTTTCTTTTGAAAAATTGAAAGATCTGGCAACTCTGGGTCTACATTCCTATGTGGTCATACTTGGCAGAAGCTAGGAGTGGCTGCCCATTAGCATGCGGTCCCCACCTGGCCCTGGCCCTCGATGTTATCTTGTAGGTGCTTTCATTTACTCCCCCTGCTGGAGCTAGGGCTGGATCAAAATAGTCAGCTTTTAAAAATTTTTAAAAAAATTTTTTACTGTGGATCACGATGCCTGTTACATAAACAGAGAAAACTTAGTTGTGGCCAGCTACAATGACCAAAGTTCATGTATACATCAACTCTCTCTCTGCTTTCTGAGCAAGAAAGACATTCACTGCTTCCACTAGAAAGCTGAGAGCATAGACTTTGAAAACCCTTGAGAATGACTCAGGTGGAGAATAAGTTTTAGATCAATGAAAAGAAAAGCATTAATGAGAGACTGGTCATTCTCATCTCTTTCTGTGTGATTCTTCCCTTTCTTAAGGACATTTTTGTTTTCCAGTGTATCCCTTGGGAGCTTTTAAAAGGAGTATTTGGGAGGGAGTTTCATGGGAGAGTCACAGGTTTTAATGAGAGACTTTTTTTTTTTCTTTTTAAAATTTAGTCAAGTGCCAGAGTTCATATTTTAACCAGATTTCCTGGTCTGAAAAAGTCCAGGCAAGTGGCCCAGAGCCAGGCAGGCAACTGTCAAGGGTGGGGATGACTCATATACTGAGGAGTGTGGAGAAGATGATCCAAAACTTCAGAAAATCTAGTATTAACCCACATTAGGAAATAGCCCCAAATATAGTCCCCATCCCTGTACCCCTCCCCTGCATCAATTGTGTTAAATTCTATTTGCAAGCTGTATTTTGAGCTTTCTAAAGTAGTTTTGGATAAGCAAAGTAGTTCTTTCATATGGTCACATTCCTGGTTGAAAACCACCGTATATGACATTTTGTAAAGAAAAGAATCTCTCACACAAGGTTGAAATCTCCTTTCCTTTATTTGTATTATTCAATAAAGCAGACATTTCCTGGCTCCCAAAGAACAGCTGCAGCTTTGAGCAGATGTGGGCTCTGGCCTTGACTGTATCTGGGCCAGAGCTACCTGCTTGGATTCATCATGGAAATGAAGTCCCTAATGAACATACAACATGACAAACAGGCCTTTTTAGTTTCTCCAGAATTATTTGGTAGGTAGAGCAAATAAGAATGTACCTCTTCCTTCTTTTTTTAACTTCTTGCCTCATTCAGAGTGGTATATGGCCAATAATTATTATCATTTCTGTTGGTTAGCTAGCTACATTTTTAGGGATAAAATATTTTGCTATTGATAAAATTTATCTCTGGAGGAGCTCATAAATGAACCATCGTGTAGAGAGCAATATACTATAGGATTAGAAAAGAACTGTTTTTGGAGGAAACATGGCAGCGGGAAGGGAGTGAACCGCCTGCGCCCCGTGCTGGCAGGATCCCAGAGGCCGATCCCAGAGGTCACCAGCGAGAAGAGGAACTCAGAAAGCCTGATGGTGAGTCAGAATCTCTGGTGTCCTTGCTCGCGCTGGGGGTATCTGTTACTACCCAGGTGGATTGCTCTGAAGGATTGCCGAGACCTTGAAGGAGACTCTCATAATATGTGCACTGAGGTTTGGAGTGCACGCCATTTTGTGAAATTTACAAAATCCTCCCGGGAAGAAGCCACAGGGAGCGGCCGCCACTTGGCGCTCGGCCTTGCAGCTGCTGCCCTCAGTGCTGGGCCAGGCTGCGCAGCCCCGCCACCGGGACTCGGGATCCAGTGACTGTGGTATCTGCCAGGGAGGGGGCTGTCACCTCCCTGGTCCCGGGCACCACTGGAACCATGAGCCGAAGAGAGACTGAGCAGGCTGCAGTGCGAACAGGAGCCAGGAGCGCCAGGGGCGGTGAGAGGCGGCTGGGGCGGCTCTGGCTGCGGAGGCTGCCGCGGGAGCTCAATGCGGGAGCACAACGCAATAGTGCTGCAGGAGTACAACGTGGGAGCGCAAGGCGGGAGCTGAGACTCACCAGAGGGAGCAGCGAGATTGCCCCGCCATCTTCCCAGTAGTCAATTTTGGACTTGACTGACACTAGTGTCCAACTGAGTAGTCACTGAGGTAGCCATACCAAATTGGCAACCCCAACAAAATCTTAGTCAGGCAATAGTGTCAAACCTGTGGACTGTGAAACCCCCTGCAACAATAAATAAACATCAAAGAAAAGACACCAGAAACATGAAAAGTCAAGAAAGTACACCACAAAAAGTTAATAAATCTCAAGCTCTAGATCCTATAGAACAAGAAGCCCTTGAAATGACTGACAAGGAATTTCGAGTGATAATTCTAAGGAAACTGAATGAGATACAAGAAAACTCAGCTAGACATCATGATGAAACGAGGAAAAGTATACAAGACCTGAAAGAGGAAATGTACAAGGAAATCAATGCCCTGAAAAAAAATGTAGCAGAACTTGCCGAACCGAAGAAGCTATTCAGCGAAATAAAAAAACACAACAGAGAGTTTAACCAGCAGGCTTGCAGAAGTTGAAGAGAGAACCTCTGAACCTGAAGATGGGCTGTTTGAAATAACACAAGCAGACAAAAAAAAAAAAGAAAAGAAAAAGAAAAAAAAAAAAAAGAAAA
>NW_007726267.1:423771-424839 GCF_000696425.1 Galeopterus variegatus | reverse complement strand
TGAGGAACTGGTAAAGGGACACAAAAATCAACTGCAGTGTATATTGAGAAGTTATGATGAAAAAAAAGAAATAAATAAACTGATTGAGATTTTTGAAAAGCCTATTGGTTATACATATAAACAACAATTACAATGTAATAAGGATATCTTGAGCTAGATTGTTCTTCACTGGGTTTCTTTCAGAATTGTCGATATGACCCCAAAAGCACGGGCAACCAAAGGAAAATAAACAAATGGGATTATATCAAACTAAAGAGCTTCTGCACAGCAAAAGAAACAATTAACAGAGCTAAAAGACAACCAACAGAGTGGGAGAAAATATTTGCAAAATATACATCCGACAAAGGATTAATATCCAGAATATACAAGGAACTCAAACAACTTTACAAGAAAAAAACAAGCAACCCAATTAAAAAGTGGGCAAAAGAGCTAAGAAGGCATTTCTCTAAGGAAGATATACAAATGGCCAACAGTCATATGAAAAAATGCTCATTATCACTCAGCATCTGGGAAATGAAAATCAAAACTACACTGAGATACCATCTCACCCCAGTTAGGATGGCTAAAATCCAAAAGACTCTGAACAGTAAATGCTGGCGAGGATGCAGAGAAAAAGGAACTCTCATACATTGTTGGTGGGACTGCAAAATGGTGCAGCCTCTTTGGAAAATGGTATGGGGGTTCCTCAAACAATTGCAGATAGATCTCCCATATGACCCAGCTATCCCACTGCTGGGAATATGCCCAGAGGAATGGAAATCATCAAGTGGAAGATATACATGTTCCCCAATGTTCACTGCAGCACTCTTTACAATAGGCAAGAGTTGGAACCAACCCAAATGTCCATCATCAGATGAGTGGATACGGAAAATGTGGTATATCTACACAATGGAATACTACTCAGCTATAAAAACGAATGAAATACTGCCATTTGCAACAACATGGATGGACCTTGAGAGAATAATATTGAGTGAAACGAGTCAGACAGAGAAAAAGAAATTCCACATGTTCTCACTTATTGGTGGGCGCTAAAAATAAATGAATGAACTCACACACACACACACAAAA